>NC_086060.1:11505000-11620000 GCF_947568885.1 Cydia strobilella
ATACGTAGCTCAGACACATTCAGAAAAGAAAGAGCTTCAGACCTGCTCTACCTACCTTTTGGAAATGGAGTAGGTATGTCTACAAACGCAAGTAATAGCTACGAAAGGCTCGTAGACGGTCTTCCCTTATAGACGTTCTTACCCGTATTGATGTTACCTAGACATTAAATTTTAAATTTCCGAATGATCCTCCCAAACCACAAACCATTTACGGTTTACAAATCGAACCGAAGCCTGAACCAGACAGACTAGTTCGATGCGGTACCTATTAAAACTTTAAATGCTTGTAACTTGACATTTTAAACGTAAAGTAAAAGCTTTAGTATAACATTTAGCTAACCGGCTCTCTGTAAATTTAAAAAGTGCGAGTCGGACTCGCCCACCGAGGGTTCCGTACTTTTTAGTATTTGTTGTTATAGCGGCAACAGAAATACATCATCTGTGAAAATTTCAACTGTCTAGCTGTGTTCTAACTGTTGTTGTACTTTTTACACGACTGCCCAAAAAAAAGAGTGTAATGTTTTCAGCGTTCATGTTTGTATGTATATATGTATATATATATGTATGTGAGTTTCTTTATTCCACCATAACTTCTGAATGCCTTAACCGATGTAGATGTATGATATATCATTAGAATCCTTACGTCATCCCGGGTGACATAGGCTATGTGACGTCATTATAAAAACAACATGGCGGACGTAATACACAATAACGCGCGACATTTGGAAAAAAAAATCTTGCAAACTTATCGAGTGGGGTATCAAAATGAAGAGCTTTGAGAGACGATTCGAAATATATATGCAACATATGCGTTTGATTCTTACTTTAGTACAATAAGGTTTTTTAAAATATGTTAAGAAATTAAATCCTTCTATCTTATTTAGTGACGTCTTAAATTTAAAAGAATTCTACCGCTGATCATAAAAATATACGTACATAAAAAGATAATATGGTATAATGTAAATTTTGAAACTAAACACTAAGATTTTAAAATCGCGCTATTGAAATATTTGAAATCTAAAATTTGTGTGAACTTCGATTTAAACAATGATATTCGTATTGCTTATAAATTTGTACTTGTCTACTGATTTAACCCGGTTGTAAAGGAAAAAAAACGGTTTTTTTTTAACTCGTGCATAGGTACCTACTAACTCCATTTCATATTAGCTTTAGTACTAACCGAATTTTCATGATTGTGAAAAGTGTTTAAGTCACAATGTTTATACTATGTGTATGTTGATTTAACATGTATTGTAGAAAGCTCGCGATATGTAGTCGACTGTGTATTAATCTAAGGACTTAATAAAAGAAGGCCCGAAGCGTCCGAGAGAGGTGCGCCTCTAATAATTTGATGTTCAGACACAGAACGATATTAAGTACAAATGTTTAAATTCAAAGGCCGAAGCTTAAATTCCCCGTAGGGCCGGAGGCCCGGAGTGCGCGTTTTCCGCAACTTGCCCCTAGTATCTGAATTGCAAAGGCCGAAGACCAAGTGTAGTGCTCAAACACAACAATAGTAAAATTGTCTAAATGCGAAAGCCGAGCTCCACGTAGAGCCGAAAGCCTGGAGCGTCCGACAGGTACCGTCAAGTAGGGTAACTGAGGACAGATGGGGTAACTATTGTAGATTTTTTTTTATGTATGATATAATCCGTTTTCATAATTTTATTTCATGAGTAACCATCGCGGTAACCGAAAACAATATTAATATGTTCTAATTGAATTAGATACAAAAATCTACCCTGAGACTGTTAAAAAATGACTCAAAGAATGTAAAAGTAAACTATAATTGGGACATATTTCCTTTCTCTAATGTTATAGCTCGGCGTCAGTGAAAGCTGGAGTGAATCCGCACAGGACAGGGCAAAAATTGCGCAAATCAAGCAAGTAGTAAGTAAGTTAGTAATGTTATCCCACCTGTCCCCAGTTAACCCACTTGACTATGCGAGCTTCCTGTAATTTATCCTACGCACATAGCCGAACGCCCGAAGAGTCCGAGAAAGACGCGCCTTTCTTTTATTTAGTATTCAGACATATAACATTATTATAGTACAAGTATCTAAATGCGAAGGCCGCAGGCCCGAAGCGTTCGTGTTCGAGAGTAGCGCACTTTTAGTATTCAAACACAGAACAATGTTACAAGTGTCTAACTGCGAGGGCCGTAGGCCGCGCTCCACCTAGGGCCGAAGGCCCGGAGTGTCCAAGAGGTACACGCTTCCTGCAATTTCCCCTAGTATCTTAATAACGAAGGCGCGCTTAAAGACCGAGCTGCGGGACTCGTGGAGCTCGGCCTTCGGCCTTTGCATAGTTATAAGTCTTACGCATTTCGATACTTGTACAATGGTTTTGTGTTTCAGCACTAACCTCCTGCAGCTTGGCCTTAGGCTTTTCATAGAAGCGCGTCTCTCTTGGACGTTTTGGGCCTTCGGCACTACGCGGAGCTTCTGACTTGTGCAAGTATGCAAGTGTTAATTATACGTCACGTATAATTAACACTTGCATACTTGCACAAGTCAGACGTCATACGTTATAGAAATTTCCCATTTAAAATAATACTTGCACAGTCTGGACAATCAAAATCGCTGCATACTTATCTTTGTCTAACTCTATCAACCTGCTATTTTGCCGAAGGCCATGCGTGGGCCGTACCAAAGTCGCGTCAAAGCGGTCAAAGATAATTTAATAAAAATATTTTTTAGTAAAAATTAAATTTATGAGACTATGAGTCTTTCCTGATCCTGAGCCTCTAACATTCAAAACTACTACTACTTCTTAAAAGCTGTACTTATGTAAAGATAAAGATGTGAAATGTCCCAAACCGTTATCATATTGCCCACAGAAAAGATGACCGTATATATTTCGATTCTGGAACGTTGAGCTAATTAAAAGGTCAAATTTAATATCCACATTTAAAAATTGCCTGGAAATTTTTATAAATCATAGTTTTAGTTCGTTTTGTCACTAAAATGAATAAAATAAAATAAATTAATTAAAAAATTAAAAACACGACTGCGGAATTTTAAGCGAACTGAAAAGCTAAAAATAATTTTGATGTTACTTACATAACTTTATAAATTTAAATTGGAATATAAATGTACACTTACGGTCATTTATAGTTAATACAAAGGTTTATGCACATTTATGACGTGACTGTCCCTGTGTATTTTATTTCGATTGCAGTCGGGGGACCTTGATGTAGTGCATTTTCCCATTCAAAAGGTCCCCCGAGTGCAATCGAAATAAAATACACAGGGACAGTCACGTCATAAATGTGCATAAACCTTTGTATTAACTATAAATGACCGTAAGTGTACATTTATATTCCAATTTAAATTTATAAAGTTATGTAAGTAACATCAAAATTATTTTTAGCTTTTCAGTTCGCTTAAAATTCCGCAGTCGTGTTTTTAATTTTTTAATTAATTTATTTTATTGTATGTTATAGTTTACCACGAATAAATGCGATGATTTCTGATTTCTATCACGGTTCATGAGATACAGCCTGATGACAGACAGACAGACGGACAGACGGACAGCGGAGTCTTAGTAATAGGGTCCCCTTTGGGTACGAAACCCTAAAAAAACGTCAGAAAGCATAAATTTAAATAATACCCCACAAACGCCATAACGGCCAAAATTTTTATACGAAAAATGCCTGAGGAAAAATGGACCGTGTACTTTCCAGGATGATCCTAGATATCGTAAAGATAATTTGATCGCATTATCAGAAAGACAAAGGCTACGTTTCCACCATGCGAGGATGTGTGCCGAGGGATGTGTTTATTTATTTATTTATTTTAAACTTTATTGCACAAGAACAAGTACAAAAGGCGGACTTAATGCCTTGAGGCATTCTCTACCAGTCAAACACTGGGCCAAACAGAAATTAGACAACCAATCACTACACGCTGAGCGAGCAAAACAAATGAAGTGATTTTATTGTAACAGTTTTGAATGATTCACGGTTATTTTCACTAGACTTATATTGACCGGGATATAGACCGTGATTACCTTTTGTATTGTTTATGAGCTCCTGTTATTTCGACGCAGTTACATGCATCTTGTTCACGGGTGACTGAAGATAGCGGGTGGTTGTCAAAGTTGTGTACACCACGTGTTGTGTTGTGTGAAGGTAATCACGGTCCATATCCCGGTCAATATAATTCGAGTGATTTTATTGGTTCTCAACAAACACATTCCGTATGGAAACACTATTTTGTACTTATCCTGTGGACGTCTTTAAGCTGATAAGATGATGATGAGAAAGTTTGTCAAATCAGGTATATACCTACTAATGACATTATTCATAAAGTTTCTCAAATATAACAAACCGTCAATAATGGTTTGTCCCTATCCGTCATTTTGACGATTTAAGGATGACTCACGTTAGACCTGGCCGTATCCGGGCCGGAGCTTCCGGCGCTTCGTTTTCTATGGAAAGCACCACGTGATCACCTGTCATGTCATAGAAAAGTAAGCGCCGGAAGCTCCGGCCCGGACACAGTAATAAAATTTAACAGAGAGATTTGTAAGTTTGCTAAGTTTGATGAATAAGGGGGTCACTAGAACTCATTAATCTTAAAACATTGCCCTAATAATATAGTGGGAAGCAATTAGACGAACTATTAGTCAAGAGCTTGTTACACTTACAACTTTAACTCCATACAACTCTTAATCATGGAGGAACAAACGACTTTGGTAGTTAGTAATACATTCTTCAGTCGGCTGAGTAGAGATGAGCGTTTTTATTATTATTTCGAAAAACTGTTACTATTAACGGTAACGGTAAAGCAGTGAAACAGCTCCGTACATACCTATATAAACATAAACAAGTCCGTCCGTCCGTTCGTCCCAAACTATACTTATGTAGATGAACTCAACAGTATTCAATTCAATTCAATTCAATTTATTTGTATCAGACATAATTAGTCCATAGAAATGTTAGTAACAAAAAAAACTTATTTTCTACGTTAGCAACTTACAGACTACTTAAAATATGTTATATGTACCTCTTGACTCCATATGAATGGAATTCCAGTGCCGCCAGACTGCACTAGTCGGGCACTGTGACACCAGATTCAGGAGACTGTTGGTGCTCTCCTGCACGCGGCGCATCAGGGAAGCGCTTCTCTTGCGTATTATTGATATAAAGCTATCCACGCGTGCCTCGGCGAACATACCTCATGCTGATGCTGGTATTATACGTACCTAACGATTCTTCAGTTAAAATCGTTACTCGATTCACATCAGAACTAATGACATAAATAAGAAACTGTTTTCAAAACATTTTCGTTATTTTCGAAACGGTTTCGTTGCATTAACCTCGTAATCCAGTTATATAATACAGAAGGGGCCGTTTTTGCGTCGTTCAAGGGCTGCTTGCGATATGAAATGATTTATGGCCTCTTCCATCTCATAATTTATTACATGATGCAATACGATCATAAGGAGGTATCTATAGGTAATAAAAAAGATTAAATACTTGATTATACTTATCACATAGGTACCTAAGTATATCTATAATACGACATACCTATATACTAATACATATTATAAATGCGAAATTACCACTGTCTGTCTCCTGGGCTATAACCGTGAAGTTCGCAAATTGCGGGCATTTTGAACCGCATTAAGATTTTCACACAAAAATAGAAAAAAAAAAATTTGGGGGTTCCAACTTTTTTTTTCATCAAACCCATACGTGTGGGGTGGATACTTGGATAGGTCTTCGAAAATGATATTGAGGTTTCCTAATATAATTTTTTTCTAAACTGTATAGTTTGCGCGAGAGACACTTCCAAAGTGGTACAATGTGTGTGTGTGTGTGTGTGTGTCCCCACCCCCCGTAACTTCTAAAATAAGAGAATGATAAAACTAAACAAAATATATGATGTACATTACCATGCAAACTTCCACCGAAAATTGGTTTGAACGAGATATACATAAATCGTAAACCGCAATTTACCTTTCACTTACGTTTAACATAAAAAATACATTGTTTAAATTGTGTAATGTACGGAACCCTCGGTGCGCGAGTCCGACTCGCACTTGGTCGGTATTTTATATATTAAACCTAGACCATGTTTTCATAGAGTGCGTATATTCAGAGTAAAAGGCAAAATTACATGTAGGATGAAATACATTTTTCAAGATGGCGGCGGTTCCTCGAACTCCCCAAACGTCAGGACTGTTCTAGAGATTTCGACCTTTGTCGTATTTCGATTGTGCTAGATATTTGCCCAATGAATCTGGACGGTTGAACGCTAGATACCATTTAATTGATACTGTATTGGTCGACCGCGGGTTGCGGCTTCGGACCAGCACAAACCGCTTGTTAGAGCTCACTGAAATGCACTTCAAAACACTTACCATTCTAATTCCTTGATTTAAAAATGGCCAAAAATATACAATAGAGTCCTCATGTAACAGGTTTAGCACACAAATTAAGTTCGTAAGTGTAACGTAATTAGACAATTGACTGATATTGAGAGAGCTCGCCTAGTTTATTATAGTTATCTTTATAGTGTAATGTCGCATGGCATTCTGGTCTGGGGCAAAGCATTCGTCGAACGTTCAGAAACGTGATGGCTTACCTTTTGCATACTTCAATTTTTTTAATTTTTTTATGATATAAATAAGATAACATATAAGCGTCATTCTAGAATGTAGAATCTAGAGTCTAGAATCTAGACTAGACCGGTTATGACATAGGTAGACGACATAAAATTAAATAAATAAATAAATATATGGGGACAATCTCAGATCGACTTAGCCCCAAACTAAGCAAAGCTTGTACTATGAATAAACGATTATCTATCTATCTATATATACATAGATAATAATATATAGATAAATAAATAAATACTTAGATACATAGAAAATATCCATAACTAACGAACCTCCGGGACCTCCAGCTACATAGGCAGGGTCACTACTCACTACCCACTAGGCCAGGATGCCGTTGATAACATACATTGTCTAATAAATCAATAAGCTAATATAGAAGAGATTACCCCATGAATCTGGTCGGTTGGACGTCAGATGGCATTCAATTGACACTGTATTGGTCGACCGCGGGGTTGCGGCTTCGAACCCGCGCAAACCGCTCGTTAAAGCTTACTCTAAAGTCACTTCAAAACACTTTAGTTAAGTAATACTAATTATTATATACTTTTACGGGACTTAATTGACCGAGTGTTAGCAAAGGTCTCCGTTTCAGCTTGGGCAAAAATGCTTTCGTACCCCCTGATATTCTCCTCTGCAGGTCGTATTGTTTAACCGATTCTCGGGAAATTTTGTGAGCAGATTCGGTAGTTAGATAGAATTTTTTTGTCGTTTCTATTTTTAGAAAAAGTTCAAAATGGTGGAAATTGGCAGAAAGGCCAGTAGGGTATATGGCACTTAAGACCATTGTATGTTCGCTCCAAAAATGACTCAACAAAGTACTTTTAAATTTTTAAGTTTATGAAGTTTAAATATAGCGAGCTTTACAGCTCACAGAGCCACTTGTTTTATTTAGAAATAGTTTAATTGGTGTGGCAGTAATGTAATATTACGCTACGAAATCAAAAAAATGCATGAGATTTTTAATGGTGTTACCAAAATATCATGCGTTTTCGTAACTCAGAGGATGTTTTTACCTACGGAGAAATTGCGCTTATTATGTACCGACATACGGTTCCTAAAGCATAGCGAACTTTATCTCTCCATCATTTCGAAGCCAGACGAGAATTTTTATAAAAATAGGCACATTTAAGTCCTTTTTACTTAAACTTTAATTCGACATTTCTATTCCAAATAACCTATTCTAATTTCATTGAATTAATTACATAAAGTTCAAAAGCCAAACATAATTCAAACTGAAATATATTTCCACATTAACATTAAATAGATTTACTTTGTCAGTTTTATTGCATTCCTTGAGATTAGTCTTGGCTCGGTAAACTTTAGGAATCTTTGTGCCTTTTATAAATAGTAACTAAATAGACTTTTGAACGCCTTTTTGACCTTGGAGGATCCTTTCATTATTTTTAGGCAAAAAACAATAACAGTTAATTGTTTTACAAGAGGGCAAAGTTATTGTTTAACCCCTCGTGATTATATTGATACCCGAGCAAAAGATTTATATAATTGAATCTTGAGTGTTGCGAGGGTTAAACAAATTTTTCACCACACCAACATGAGTAAAATAATAAAGACAAAATCAAATCCGAATGGACGCCATTAAATATTTATCATTACAAATCATCAAGAAACAACTTAAAATTCTAGGCTGTCTACACTTACACGGTAACGAACTACCTAAGACTGGTAGCAAAATTATCATGTTTCCTCACTTTTCCCTGCGTAGTCGTTATGGTAAATGGACTACATATTTGTTTTTACTAGCTCGCTAAATGCGGTCACATTTACATTGACCGCCATAACCGCGAGCATTTCAGCCGCTACCTTAGATGTGCGGATCTAGATGATTCCTTCGATAGATAGGGGAGAGGGGACTGTTTGGTGTTTTATCTTTCCGCCACAGACATAGTGAGGTGGCGAATAATAGTGACGAAAGGGACTTTTCATATCACCAGAAAAAGTTCTTATTTTTAACGCCTCACGGCTAGACTAGTGTTTAAGTGTTGAGTCATAAGACCAAAACTAAAGCCTAATAATTTAAGTCAGTCTCTCCGCCATCTTTTGCGAGTGTAAGGAGGCGGAGCGCGCGTGCGCGCCAGTTAGCGTTGCTCATCATACTATTTCATGCTTTTATTAAAAAATTTACTTGTCATATTCCTTGCCTATGTCTCTATCTATTTTGTACTAAAATTATAGTGCTGTGGTATGGAGTGAAACGATATACAATATACAATTGAAAAAAAAAGTGTGTGCGTGTAATCTTTACGCGCGATTAAAGTAAAATTTCTTTGACGATGACGTTTATCGCTATGTTGGCACTTTGATGTGTGTCCTATTGTGCGTGTGTCACTACTAAGCGTTACTTCCATCTGAAAAAAGTCTAGTCGCGCCTAAAGAAGTTTTACTTCAATAAATGAGAGTTAAACATGCTTTCGTGAAATTTTACTATCGAGACAATTTTAACCTCTTAAGGTTTTGGTTCGAGTCTGCCCTTGCAAATAGCTAGTTTCCTAGAGATTTTTTTCACGGCACATATCTTTGATTCCGTTGTACAATTCTAAAACTACAGTTTTGCGTTAAACCCCTCTTAAAACAGCACCAACGATTCTTCTCAAACTGCCACATCTATCAAGCCACCCATCTAAAAGCTTTCGGCAGCACTTGAGGTAAATGCCCTAACTCACTGCTTTAAGTTCAAATAAGCCCAACATTGGCCTCAAACGTTAAGAACGCCTCTAAGAAGCCCAAGGACCCACTCAACGAAATTGGACCCTTAATCAGTTTTTAAGAAGAAAATGGGGTACGAGTATCATAGTAAAAGCGTAAGTCTGGAATATAAGTAAATTCTTAAGTTCTTTTGGAATTATGGTGGAGTTAAGGGATAGGGATGATATGGGTTGATGAATTCGAGGACATGTCAATTGATTACGGTGGTGGTTGGATAATTTGGGATAAGAAATATATATTATATTTTTTAAATTTGATCAGCGTTTTATTGCGGTTGAATATTTATAGCGAGAATACTAAGAAACTAGTATGTTTGATATGATTTCCTACATAATTCTCTGACTAAACTTATCAGGATCTTTGCAAAACTTAGTTTAAAGGCGAGAATACACATGATTACGGTTGGCACACTTTTATAACAGTTCCTTACATATGTCATCAATTGCCATGTGTATACACTAACTTTCTCGTATCCGTAGATACTTCGGTCACGTCACGTTACTCACAGGGAAGACGCCATGGAGAGTCTTTTGTTGTCCAGGGCAGTGGATGGCACAAGACCCAGATTGCGGCCCTCAATGCGATGGACCGACCAAGTCAAAGCTCTCACCGGGTCGCCTTTAAATCTGTGCGTACGGAATGCAATAAATAGAGAAGCATGGCGGGATTGGCGGGAAACAACGAAAAAGGCCCGTACAACGACATCAATGACCGTCGTGGTCTGATAAGAGTATCCGACTGAGAAGAAGGCACTAACTTTACTTACATGCTTTTTATTTCCATCTAATTTGTAATACAAATAAATTAGTGCGAGTAGAAGTTTTACATTATTTAATAATTATATTTTCTATTACAATTGTAGCAATGAAAACCAGACCAGACATTAATAAGTTACCTACATTTTTCACGCCAAGTTTTCATACCACATAATCTAATCGTAGACATGTACCGATATGTAAAGTTCTACACATTACACAACTATATGGACCAGAGGCATTTTCCAAATAGCCTATAATCTTTAAAAATGCCAATGTACATACCCAAGAAAAATAATACTTACTTACTCCTCTGGCGCAGCGACCCAAAGTGTGTCTTTGCCTCCAACACGACAGTTCGCCACTGATCCCGGTCCTGTGCAGTTTCTCGCCAGTCTTGGACCTGGAGCTCGCGCAGATCAGCGTCCACCACATCCACCCATCGGTACCTAGGTCGCCCGACTGGGCAGCGTGCTGTCGGTTTTCCCTCAAACGCTCTTTTTACCGCCCGATCGTCTCCCATTCGCCAAGCAAAATAATAACTTATTGCTTCGTCGCAAGAAAAATAATGCTTTTGCCTTTTCTTTTTATACTGAAATTGCTACAGTGTAGGCAATTTCATAAAGCCTTATCCAGCCTGCTTACCAGTACAACAATAAACTTAACTGCAAGAAAGTAATCAGGGTTTACTGCGATGTTCACAAAGTTTTCTTTTAGTTACATTGAAACCAGCCTATACTACTACTACTTAACTACTACTACTACTACTAGTTACTAATAGTTACTACTAGTTACTAGTAGTTACTACTAGTTACTACTAGTTACTACTAGTTACTAGTAGTTACTAGTAGTTACTACTAGTTACTACTAGTTACTAGTAGTTACTACTAGTTACTTAAAGGTTAGCTGGAAGAGATCTCTTAAGGGGATAAGTTAGCCTTTGTACACATTTACTGTATTTTCTCTGTGTTATGTACTTGTTTTGTGCAATAAAGTGTTTAATACTACTTAACTACTACTACTTCTACCAGCTTATAATATACGATACGTCCTACGTCGCAATTTTGTATACCAGTCTTAAGGGGCCCACTGACTATCAGTCCGCCGGACGATATCGGCCTGTCAGTTGTTCGGAACTGTCAAATTTTTGTTCTAACTGACAGGCCGATATCGTCCGGCGGACTGATAGTCAGTGGGCCCCTTTAAAGGTCCGATTGCGAAAGCTGTGCAGCGTTGATGAAATAAGCGATATCAAAGTCAATCTGTTTACTAAAATAAAAACCGTGACAGGAATAATGACAGCAATGTTAATTACGAGTAACAATAGTTATTTGTTTTGCAAGGGGGCAAAGTTGTTGTTTAACCTTCGTGTTAATATTGATACCCGAGCAAGCGAAAGATTCCAAAATAATCTAAATAATTAAGTGGAGTCTTGAGCGGTGCGAGGGCTTCAAAGCACGAGGGTTTAACAAATTTTGCCACCGAGTGAAACACTAACAAAAATTTTCACCACACAAACGCGAGGAGAATATAACTGCAAATATCAAACAAAATCAAACCAAATTGACGACCGGTCTGGCCTAGTGGGTAGTGACCCTGCCTGTGAAGCCGATGGTCCTGGGTTCGAATCCCGGTAAGGGCATTTATTTGTGTGATGAGCACAGATATTTGTTCCTGAGTCATGGATGTTTTCTATGTATTTAAGTTTTCATTTCATTTTCATTTATTTATTTCTTTAACAATAATGCATTGTGTTAGAAATCTTACGAACTAATTACATACATGCTTATAACTTAATTAAATTAAACTGAGTAATTATGGGACATGTCAGCAAATAAATATATTTTTAATAATAAGTATTTATATATTATATATATCGTTGTCTGAGTACCCATAACACAAGCCTCCTTGGGCTTACCGTGGGACTTAGTCAATTTGTGTAAGAATGTCCATATAATATTATTTATTTATTTATAATATTATTTAAATCAATTCAAATTGAATGCTATTATTTAATTATCATACAAAATCATTATTTAAAAGTCAAATCTAGCAAACATAAGGAAACCACTCAACGTTTGCATTTGATTACTTTGCCACACATATGGATAAAATGCAATTTTCTCGTCAGTTTTTGAACAATGAGGGCTATCGTTTTTTTGCTCACCAGTTGGCGCCTCTGTTCTTCTTCTTTTAAAATTGTGGCTTCAGCCCAATGGGACTATTTCGCCAGTATCAAGGTATTAAGAGGTTTAAAAACGACAAAAATTGTACGGTTGTACAAGACAGTGTACGGTGATTTGTTAGCTCTTGTAAATCGATAGCTAGACTTTACAAGAAGCACGTGGACTACCGGCCGTTGACTCCAAGATGGTGGTTAAACGCGCTTCAAAATTAATTCTCCATTCACTGCACACTACCACATTAGTTTACTGTATAATAAGCTATCGATATTACACTTTAAACAATATTAATGAGCAAAAAACAAAGTAATTAATCACGATGCTAACTATCAAGATGGCGCTCGAACCGGAAGACCATGAATCGGCGCCTCTGTTGATGGTAGTCCAAAAGACTAAAGAACAGCTGTCTGTCATTGAAGTAACAAGTGACATTTGACATTTCGAACTATGGAAAAGACCACCATCTACACTAGCGCCCCTAGCGGCGAATTCATACGCGTTAGCCCTCATTAAGAGAGCGTTTACCAGCTGTGATGAAAAGAAATTTACAGTGGCATCGCCCCTTTACCGCAGGAAATATTAACTTCAACGGGTAAAATAAAACTATTAAAACGGATTATATCGCGTATATTGAATTTATTACATCGTTTCGGGTTCACAACGTCGGGAAATCCGTTTTCTTAGTTTTATTTCATTAACTATCGCGGTAAACGAACACAATATTATTTCAACGGGTAATTTTATCGAAAGAAATACCACAGGAAATACATAAAATACATTAAATTTGACATTTGTGGCATTAACGCCGACTGCAATACGTATTGCAGCGCAACAATATCTAAGTACTTTGTACTTGCAACCATGACAAAATAATGGTATTAGGGTTCCAATTTAGTACATATTTTCAAGATTCATGTCCATTACAATATGTTTGTTGAATGCTCGGGTAGTAAAACGCAGCCGGGTTTAAGCTCGGTACGTGCGAATGGTGCGCAGCGTGCTCCAAGTACAAGCTTAGGTACTGGTACAGCCATACTGTTAAAAATTACTATAAAAAACTACAAAACAGTAAATGCTAAAATTCTTAAACAACAAACGTCACCAACGCCATCTACACGAGTGGCAACGCCATTGTGAATATTTCATACATTTTCTAATTAATTTTAAGTTTATTTTTATTATCTCATACACACCACTCGAACGCACCTATTATATATTTATACCTGGCAACATATTTTCCTATTCCCCCACTCCCCTCATTCAACCGCCAGTGCCACCTAAACCTATCACCGCGCGCGAGCTCAAAAATTGGCTCATCTAAATAAACTCAAAATCATGTGAAAAAAAGGACTCCATGGACATCAGTGCCGCCCTGTGAATTGTGAACTGAATAAAGTTTGATTGTGCCGAAAGAAGAAACTCAAAACTGGAGTCGGCAGGTCATCAAGTGTCGAAGGTTGGTGTTCCCGTCCTCTCCAAGTGTTGGTCCTTATCGATCCGGATCCTTCCTATATAAATATATCATTATTTCATACATATTTACAGTAATCACACACTCAAAAGTATAATTTATACGTATTTGTTAAAAACGAACAACGTGCCGTCATACTTTAATTGGTTCACATCACGCTTATTTCATCTCATTTCGCAACTAATTATTAATAAATACCAGTTATTTTACTCATTCTATAAGATTAAAAGCATATTTTTGGTAGATCGCGCATATTTCGTAAAATCAATTGTAAAAATTTGTTCGCCGCTCGCGCGATTTATCTACCTACCAACCCGCCATATTTGTAGTTAAACTCGCCCGCAAAATTCGTCAACCTCGTCGCTTTGATTTTGTTTTACTTATATAACAAAACTCTCATTTTATAACTTTACGCAAATTACGCATACTTACCTTATTATTAACTGACTCATTACAAAATGAAAGACGACGAAGAAGTGATGATTACCTTTTTAGAACATAAAAAACAATTTCTGTTTCAAATAATTCAAGAAGTTTATAATTTAAGCTTGAGGGTTTCCGATGATGTCACTCGCATGCAGTTTTTAGCGAGGACTCAATCCGCTGATAAAACGCGTTCAGATTATATTGAAACCGTAGATAAACTTATAATTGAACAACTCAAAGTAAATCCTGAGGCTCAGCCGAGTTATAGTATTTTAAATACATTCGATGAGTTATATTGTTACGTTAAACAAAAAGAAACTATTTTGAAGCAAGAGCTTGAGGACCAAAAGAAAAATAATAACTTTAATACGAAGTTACCCCCTCTTCAACTCATAGGTTTTGATGGTACTCCTACTAAGTGGCCAGTATTCTATGAAAATTTCCGCAGTGTCATACACACTAATACTCGCCTAACAAATGCTGAAAAGGTCCAGTACCTAATAGGCTGTCTCTCCGGCAAAGCACTCAATGTTTGTTCCGGAATAACCGCTACCTCTGAAAACTATGACATCATATGGCAAGCTCTTCTAGCAAAATACCAAGATACTAGGGTACAGGCTTCTGTCTATCTAGATCAAATGTTACAACAAAAGACTGGGCAGTCAGTCGATAATATACTTGATAACTTTTGTTCCGCTGAAGCGGCATTACAGCGCTTGAAAATTGATAACTTATCAGATTTCATCCTAACTCATATTGCCTTAAGTAAGTTGGACAAATCTATGATTGACCTGTTCGAACAAGCTCATAGACATATCGACATTCCTAAATTTAGTGATTTAAAGAAATTTCTAACCGAACAGAGTAAACTCCAAGTACTTCACGCACCGTCTCGCTCTCACACGCAAATTTATAATAATAATTCTCGCACTCAATCATTCAGTACCAACAAACCCGCAACGCAAACTAATAAAATAAAAACATTCTGTACTCAAGTTACAAATCCGCAACCTCAAACTTACAGCAAGTTTAACAACTCTGACATTCTCAGTCTCACTCAATCTCGCTCATGCAAGGTGTGTAAATCTCAACTCTCTCACCCGCTATTTAAATGTGAATATTTCTTACAACAAAATACTCAAACGCGCAACGACATAGTTCGTCAACACACATTTTGCATAAACTGTTTAGGTTTTCATCATATTAGTACATGTAAATCAACAAATAGGTGTTCGATTTGCAATAAGAAACATCATTCTTTGTTACATTACGAGACCCAGTCGAATACAACGCATTCCTTGCAATCAGCTGATTCAAATATAAACAATAATAACAACTCGGCTGGCACGAGCGCTGCTCCAGCACCGCGTCCAAGCAGTAGTAGCACATCGAATCTTCCGTCTCTGTCCCACCCGCCGCGTCAGCCGCGCTCGCCTACGGCGACTGCAGCCCGCACGAACGGCGGCCAGACAAACGATAACCTCGCGCTTTCTGTTACAATTCCCGCTCGAAATTTAAATAGTGACACTTTAGTTTTATGCCCGACTGCGTCTGTTAACGTTTATAGTAATAATCAAACGCATCGCCTCCGTGTATTCTTGGATACGGGAGCGGCTACTAATTTCATAACAAAGGCTTGCTGTGAACGCTTAAATTTAAAAGTTACTCCCGCACCCGCTATTATTAATGGCATAGGAAAAATACAAGACCGCGCGTTTGGAATAACGCAACTTACAATACACTCTCGATTCGACTCACGCTGTTCCTATACCGTTTGTTGCCGCGTTATGAATGAAATTACGGACATTTTACCTAGCGCCGAGCTAGAAATCACGCAATTAGACCATCTTCAAGGTTTGCCGATGGCCGATGATGAATATTACTTACCGGGCGAGATAGATTGTTTGATAGGTAATGAATTATTCCCCACGTTACTCGGACCAGGTAAGGTGACCTCGCCGACTTCCTCGGTTGTAGGTATCGAAACTACTCTCGGATATATCGCCGGAGGAAGGGCGCATTGTTTTCCTCATTCGCTCGAAAATAAAACTCGCTCTTTAAACGCTCACAATTTGGAAAAGACTTTCTTTTGCCAAACTGAAGATTTTGCTCTCGATCAATTAACGCAGCGCTTTTGGGAAATCGAAAACGTCCCAGAAAAAACCCATTTTAGTCCAGATGACGAAGCATGTGAAAAACATTTTCAGTCAACTTATACGCGCGAGGACGACGGTACCTATACCGTTGCTCTTCCGTTCAAACACTCACCTGCCGAATTAGGATCATCTTATTCTGCAGCGAAGCACCGCTTATTAAATTTAGAAAAGAAACTCGACTCAACTGGATTACGATCCGATTATAACGCAACTATTCAAACTTACATAGATCAAGGTTATTTAATAAAGGTTCCGAATAATTTTCAAAACACTGATTCTTATTACATACCGCATAGGGCCGTTTATCGTCCCGACAAAGAAACTTCAAAGACGCGTATCGTACTGAACGCTGGTTGTAAAACCACCTCAGGAAAATCCCTTAATGATTTACTTTACGTAGGTCCAGTTCTACAGAATAATATTTTCGAATTGCTTTTAAATCTCCGCATGTTCTCAATTGCAATTTCCGCAGATATCGAAAAAATGTATTTTCAAGTGAAACTTTCTCCTGATCATCACTCATTCCAAAGAATTTTATTTAGGTTTGACACTAATTCACCGATCGAAATATATCAATTTAGTCGAGTCTGTTTCGGTGTTTCTAGTTCACCCTATTTAGCTTTGCGCGTCGTGCGACAACTTGCCGCAGATAGCCGTGATTCATTCCCGCTCGCCGCTTATGAAGCCGAAAACCATATGTACGTTGACGATTACGTTAGTTCCGTTGATAACGTGGATACGGCAGAAAAAATATATAAAGAGATGACCGCTATGTTCAAATCGGGAGGTTTCAACTTAGTTAAATGGATTTCAAATGATACTCAACTCATGTCGCGCGTCCCATCCGCTCAGAAAAGCCCTCTTGCAGTCAAATTTGATGATGATCCCAACGCTGATACTAAAATCGTAGGTATGCAATGGCAGCCTACGGATGATCAATTTCACTTTAAAACAAACATAGATTTTCCAGAAACTTGTACTAAACGCTCGATTCTGTCTGTCACCGCGCGCTTGTTCGACCCGCTAGGTCTAATTAGCCCGGTTGTAGCTTATATGAAATTACTCATTCAAGAATGTTTTAAACTTCAACTCGATTGGGATGATGAAGTGCCCGACTTCATTGTCTCCAAATGGAAACAATTCCACCAGGAACTTCCGCATTTATCAGAAATTAAAATACCGCGCCATATTGGCATCACGTCCAAAAATAGAATAACTTTAATCGGATTCGCCGACGCTAGCCAGCAGTGCTATGGTGCTGCGATCTATGTACGCGTAGACTCAGATGAAAACTCAACCGCAAATTCAGTAGAATTACTCACCGCTAAATCAAAAGTTTCCAACTCTAATAAAACCCTCGCTCGCTTAGAGCTCTGCGCTGCCGTGTTACTCGCAAAATTAATAAATTCCGTTCGCGATGTCCTAAGTAAACGATGCACTATAAATAAAATATACGCTTTTTCAGACGCCACTGTGACACTCACATGGATTCATTCGCCCGCTTATAAATTTCACACATTTGTAGCTAATCGTATCGCTCAAATAAATGAATACTTACCCGCTTCCCACTGGTTCCACGTTCGTGGCGTAGAGAACCCTGCAGATATTGTATCGCGACCTGTAACGCCAATAGGATTAATAAATAACTCCCTCTGGTTCCACGGCCCGCAATGGTTATCCGCTCCGATTAATACCTGGCCTGTAAAGGAATTTAAAATAAATCATAATAAACAAGATGATTTACAAGAAATTAAAGTTACTTCGCTTCCCGCGCAAACTGTATTACCTACGGTCGAACCTACGCACCCAATTCATGACCTCGCTGTAAGATGTTCGACGTGGATTAAACTCATTCGCTCACTCGTATACGCATTTCGCTTTTCAAAATTACTTCACTCTCAAGGTTCCATAACTCCAAATGACTTAGAATATGCAGAATACCGCGTGCTACGCTACGAGCAAGCAACACATTTCTCTCGCGAGCTTAATGCTATTCAAAATAACAAACTAATTCCTAGTAAATCAGTTTTAAAACTGCATCCATTTATTGACGACCAGGGTCTCCTAAGAGTAGGAGGTAGACTAACTCATTCTCAATTAGGTTTCGATCAAAACCATCAAATACTATTGTCTGCAAAAAGTAGAATAGTATCGCTTTTAGTAGATTATTATCACTCGTCGAACCTGCACACTGGTCCCGCCTTAGTACTAGCATTAATTAGACAAAAATATTGGATTTTATCTGCTCGAAATTTAATTCGCCAAAGAGTACACAAATGCAACTCCTGTTTCAAACTCAAACCATTATCTACTCAGCCACCGATGGGTGACCTCCCCGCTATACGCGTCTCTCAAGTCAAGGCATTCGTACACACAGCTGTCGATTACGGCGGACCATTCTATATTACTCATATACGCCGCCGCGGAGTTAAAAGCCATAAGGCTTATATCTGTCTGTTTGTTTGCTTAACAACAAAAGCCATTCATTTAGAATTAGTCTCCGATCTAAGCACGGACTTATTTCTTGCCGCTTTCAAACGTTTCATTTCACGCAGAGGTCCTGTTTCAATTTTATATAGTGACGGAGGTACAAATTTCATTGGTGCGAAAAACAAATTAAACGAAATTTACCCGCTAATACAGTCCACTGATTATAACAACTATTTGAGTAATTACCTTGCTCAACACAAGATTCAATTTAAACACAGTCCACCTTATGGACCGCATTTTAACGGATTGAGTGAAACTAATATCAAGTCAGTCAAAACTCACTTATACAAATCTATAGGGAATCAAATTTTAACCTACGAAGAATTTAATTCTATTTTGGTTCAAATTGAGGGGCTTCTTAACGGTCGTCCAATTTGCGTCCTATCATCGGATCCTTCCGATCCGACCGCGTTATCTCCAAGTCATTTCTTAAATATTACTCCACTTAAATTTTTACCCGCTGAGAAAATTGACAGTAATATTTCAAATAATATGTTAACTCGCTATCAGCTCCTAAATAAAATTGTTCAAAGTTATTGGAACCGTTTCAGCACGGAATATCTCACTTCTCTTCAACAACGCGATAAATGGAACTCACCTTCCAAACCTGTGAGTGTGGGAACAGTTGTTGTCATTAAAGATGATCACGCTCATCCTATGTTCTGGCCTCTCGCTGTTGTCTCAAAGGTTTTCCCAGGAAAAGATAATGTAATTCGCGTCGCAAAAGTAATTACTTCTTCAGGAACTTATGTCCGTCCTGTAACTCGGCTCTGCCCGCTACCTACGCAATAGTTAAGTTTAGTATAGTACAAACTTAGTTTAAAAAGGAAAATAATCCTTAGTATTAGTACCTAGATTAATTTTTTACTCTTAACGCAATGTAGAGGAAACCTCTAGGCGCCCCGAAGTTGGCAACGCCATTGTGAATATTTCATACATTTTCTAATTAATTTTAAGTTTATTTTTATTATCTCATACACACCACTCGAACGCACCTATTATATATTTATACCTGGCAACATATTTTCCTATTCCCCCACTCCCCTCATTCAACCGCCAGTGCCACCTAAACCTATCACCGCGCGCGAGCTCAAAAATTGGCTCATCTAAATAAACTCAAAATCATGTGAAAAAAGGACTCCATGGACATCAGTGCCGCCCTGTGAATTGTGAACTGAATAAAGTTTGATTGTGCCGAAAGAAGAAACTCAAAACTGGAGTCGGCAGGTCATCAAGTGTCGAAGGTTGGTGTTCCCGTCCTCTCCAACGAGTATAGGCCAAAGGTATGGCGCCATCTATTCGAAGATAAGTTTTTCTTAATTTTCCGAGGAACGTTTTTTCTTTAAACTTTACTTATCTTATACAGTTACATTTATCTTTGATTACACAAGCATGTCAAGAGGATTAGCCGTCTATGTAATTAGTCTATGATGTAAACACAAGATGCATCAAAATACGGGCATAGAAAATATACTAAGATATTCAACTATTTTCTCAAACCCCTGCACACTCAATATTTACCAGAAGTAAATTGTGGAAGCCAGTGTTTGTGTAAGCTACATTGGCACAGATTACTAAATAGGTAGATACGCCATTACAAAAAACATTCCGTTATATACAGGATGATTTAGAAGACGTGAGCAGGATATGTCCTTAACCCGGTCCTTGGACCCGGGTACGTCCTTAAACTACGTCCAAAAGAGAGGTATGGGCACTGTGAATGAGATCTCGCTTTGTGTGGTAGGGCACAGGACAGCGGATGTCATTCCAGATCTAGAGCAGAGCCCAACTGGGGAGGTACCTCCACCTTACAGAAAACCGCGCCAAATAACACTAGACCCTACTAATAGTGTTGTGTTCCTGCCGGTGAGTAAGGTTGGAAGGAGTGTTAGGGTCGGCAACGCGCATGTAACTCCTCTGGAGTTGCAGGCGTACATAGGCTAAGGAGACTGCTTAACATCAGGCGGGCCGTATGCTTGTTTGCCACCGACGTAGTATAAAAAAAAGGATTAACACTGCGCATTTCGTAAATTACAAGCAACGGTTTCGTATCAGTATTAGTGAGATTAACGTTAATTTTTTAGTCGCGTTCGAAAAAAAGTTAATTTGTTTACGACATGCTTGGTTGCCCTACAATTAGAATAAGTACTAAACTAACGATATTCTGTGTCAAATTGAGTGTCATCACTTCATCACTGTCATTAGTCTGGTTACTTTGGAAAACTCGTATCTCACTTAAGTTTGACAGTTTATTTTCTTCATAATCAAAATGCTGTCATTACGGTTAAAGAGGTTTTATGTTTATTAAGTAGGTGTTGTAGGGTGACCATGATTGTAGTGAATTAAATTTTGTCCTCACCAAAAAGTTAAAAAATAGGAAAAAGTGCGGTTGTTTCCCCTAAATACGACGGTGATCAATCAATTAACAGTTGCTGAATGTGAAGGATGTTCTGCTCACGTCTCATGAACCTGTATATTGTCAAAAAGGTCATTTTTAGTGTTCCGTACAAAACTTTGTTCACGGAACACTTATAAGATCACTTCGGTCTTGGAAATCGGTTAAATGCGTTGTTTTTATTAAGAAAATTAATATTAAATTGACATTTCTTGCAGTAATACAGTCGGTCGGCAGCATGTGTGACATTACTGCCGCAAATGTCAAAATTCCGGCGATGTCATCGATCAATAACATACCCAGGTATTCTTCGTGTATCTGTAAAAATTAAAAATCTCTATATAATCTGTGTGTTCGGGTAGTTTTATCAGAGATCATAAAGTTGTCAGCCGGCCGAGGTTGGGCTAAGTGAAAATACGCGCTCCCCGAGGACGGGACATGGCTGTACACACATACACACGTTTGGAGCGTGTAGGCACCGAAAAGAGCTATGCTAAAATACGTAAAGCGATCGAGATCGGGCGGCGCCCTGTAGGCCAAAGATGGTCGGCTCTTTATCATTTGTCACCATGCCTGTCACGTTCTAACAAATATGTAAGTGCGAAAGTGACGCATAGCATGACAGGATCACTGAGGCTCCACTTGCGCATGGAGAATACAAAAGCGCTTTTTTAAGTTTAAATGAACTTTATTCCATTTAATAAGATTACAGTGATCGCGGTACGTGTCGTTGAGTTCGGATCGGGAGCAGAAGAGAGCGAGTTACCACATACAAATTAAAAGGCAACTGCAAAAATGTTGCTATATAAAAAAATACTTAAGCTAAGCTTACACTCTATATGTTTTGTATTAAACACAGGTGATAAAAATGCGACCATGATACCGCTGCTGATTTCAAACGGGCTGCGGCTGTGCTGTGCCGCCAGCAAGGAAGACTGTAATCCTTGAGCAGAATGCCAGTAAGTGTTGTGACAGTGACAGTGTAGTGGATACAGTAAGTTCGTGCTATTTATCGCTACAAGTGTTGGATGACCCAAACCAGCCACCGCGCCCGCCTACAACGACAGCGCAAGACCTCCCCCAACCGATTTTCTTATCGCGCGCTCAGCGCGCAACGCGGTGTGCAGCAGTACGCAATGCGCGGCCAGCCGGCTGCTGTTAGTGCTTAAAAATGGAGACCTCTCCGAAACATGTCGCGCGAGTGTCTAAAGTCTAAACATGAGTTTATGTTCACGTTCAGTTCATACATGAGTTATATCGTATAATTTGCTTGGAATATGTTTTTTCATTCGTTTTTAGGGTTTCGTACCCAAAGGGTAAAAACGGGGCCCTAATACTAAGACTTCGCTGTCTGTCTGTCCGTCTGTCACCAGGCTGTATCTTATGAACCGTGATAGCTAGACAGTTGAAATTTTCACAGATGATGCATTTCTGTTGCCGCTATAGCAACAAATACTAAAAACAGAATAAAATAAATATTTAAGGCCGTTCCATCGGTTTGCCGCTGTCTCTGTCACATTTCGCAAGAAAGAACGGGAAAGATCATGCGCGCCAAGTGTCAATTTTGATCGAATTTTGTTGATTTTTATTTATTTTAAAAACGTTACCCTACAATATCGAAATTCGAAAGCTATGAAATTATTATTTAAGTTAAGATTGTTTTTTCTTCTTTTTTTGTTTAATAGTATCACATAATAAATAACCGAGTAAAGTTGGATTAAAAGTCCAAGTTAGAGGTTACTTTGGGAATTAATTGTATCGAGCGAAGTGTATGTGTGTGTTGTGTGTGTGTGTAGTGTGTGTGAAGTGTAAGTGTGTGTGTGTGTGTATTCGTGTATCGGAAGCTATGATATGAAAGATAATATAGTCGAGAACTACATATATTTTTTCCACGTCTAAGAATATCAACGCCACTTAGAAAAACAGGATCATATAAGGAGATTTTTCGCCTTCTGGCTCAGGGAACCGCCTTAAGGGGGGCTCCCATACAACAAACGTGATTTTTTTTGCCGTTTTTTGCGTAATGGTACGGAACCCTTCGTGCGCGAGTCCGACTCGCACTTGGCCGGTTTTCTTAAATAAAAACTGATTTTCTACATATTTTGTATACCTTATCAAATGTTCGTGACTCGAGTTACGTATCATGTCCTGTGTCTGTGTCCACAATATATGGAGGGTTGCAATATTTCCCCGCCATGCTGTCTCGCTAAACCCGCGTTTAAATAGGATTCTGTAGATAAATACGGTTTTTCAGTGGATACGTATCATTTTAGTAAAGGCAGCAGCATGAGTAGTAAATGCAATGCCACATTGCCAAAAGTTTTACTATTCTGTAATGAATTGGTATAATAAAAAAAAAAAAAAAAAAACAACCGAATTTATAACCTCCTCCTTTTGAAATCTTGAAGTCGGTTAAAAATAGAAATAACCGAATCTCGAGAGCCGCATATGGTAAATATACCTACATTTGTGGCTAGGTTGATTTGTTTAAGATTGCCCCCAAACATTTATTTATTTGTAAGTACAATTGCGTCTATTCAAGTAATCCAAAAATAACAGAACTCTTGCACCACTAAAAATAACGTTTGCGGTTTATTGAAATTCCTAAAATTATCGCAGACCTAAATACAAGAAAATAAGTCTACAAAAACTGCAGCAATCTAGCAACACTCTCTGCTGTTAAATCAATTCGTATCTACTAAGCTATTTCTCACTTGCTTATTAATATTATTTGATAATATTTAATGCCGATGACAGGGTCGAGTGGAGAAAACGAGGGGAGGCCTTTGCCCAGCAGTGGGACACCAAAGTAGGCTAATAAAAAATAAAATAAAATATATTAAAAAAAAATTTAATGGTGTCCGATTTTTTAGTATGCAAGCCAATGTTAAATATCCAACTACCGCCTAATTTCAGTTTATTTTATACTATTGTGTCGGTATTCTGTAATCAGTGTTTGACGTGTGTGTTGTAACTCGTTTAGTTTTACTTTAGTTGTAGTTTAGTTTTAAGTCAGGTACCCACTGAAAATCAGCGTCATGGCTTGCCATGGCATTATGCTGTGGGGATCCTGTTTAGCATTTAGTTTGTGTTGTATCTGTTATTTTAAAGTATAGTCTAATCTTTATCACTACATAGTATATAAAACAAAACCGCTCTCCGCTGTCTGTATGTATGTTTGTCCCTATGTATGCTTAAATCATTGAAACCACGCAACGGACTTTGATGCGGTTTTTTTAAAAGATAGTGATTCAAGTGGAAGGTTTACATGTATAATTTGTAAAGGTTTTGTGTAAATTAGTTGAACTACCCGTGCGAAGCCGGGGCGGGTCGCTCATCATCATTAACTTATGAGTTATTCTCTTGTCGGTGGAGTATCTTCCAGCTTTCCCTATCCCGCGCCAGCTCTTTGACTTTTTGATACGACACGACCCCTACTTTTTCTTTCACTTGATTAAAAAGCTGCGTCTGGGTTTTCCTCTACCCCGCTTCCTTCCTATCCGCCCCTCCAGGATAGTTTTAAAGAAGTAGTCGTGTCGTATTTAGTGTCCAATCATTTTCCCGCGTCTATTTGCAATAGTGTTCAGAATAGCTCTTCTTTCACTCACTCCTCTTAGCACCTCCTCATTCGTTATCCTGTCTCTCCAATAACGCCTTCCATTCGCCTCCAGCACCACATTTCAAATGCTTCCATTCTCTTTCTATCTCTTAGGGTCATTGTCCACGTTTCACTTCCATAAAGGGCGGGTCGCTAGTGATGTTAAATGTATTTCTATTTCAATCTTATCGCTAAAAGTGATATTTTACTCACCACCATTAGGTAGCGGAAATATGTAGGTATAAATAGTCTGTTTTTAAACTGTAAAGTACTTATTGACCATAAGTAGATACAGTTAATAAACAAGCGATTTTCATTGCAAACATCTCGTCAGCGTTTTTCCCTAAACCTGTCATCTGACATCAATTTACCAGTAGAAATGTGGAAATGGACTATTTATTTTGGGCAGGCAAAGAGGGTACGTTGCAGTGTTGGCCGAACGCTAATGCCATTAACCATTAAAAATTAACAATTAAAAAGGTTAATGGCCATTAACCATTAGCCATTTAATTCGGATTAAAGTTAATTCGGATTAAATTTTTGAGACGTTAATGGCCATTGAAGTTAATTCGGATTAACTTTAATTCGGATTAACTTCAATGGCCATTAAAGTTTCAAAAAATTAATTAGAATTGCTCTCAATTGCATTAACGTCTAATAAAATTACATTCGTGATATTTTAAAATGAGACAGCAAAATGACCCTGACTGAACCCTGGCAGTAGTAGCAGTACCTACCTACTACCTAGTAGAATTCTGGTTTGGTGCAACACAGACATACGCGGTTTTGGTCATTTAAATCGTCTTGATGAGCACTTCGGAGAGCCGTACCCATGATAGAGCTGATGCTGAACCCTGGCAGTACCTAATGGATCTAAGGTTTGGTGCAACATAGGCACACGCTGTTTTAGTCATCCGACTCGTCTTGATGAGCACTTCGGAGAGCCATACCCATGATAGAGCTGATGCTGAACCCTGGCAGTACCTAATGGATCTAAGGTTTGGTGCAACATAGGCACACGCTGTTTTAGTCATCCGACTCGTCTTGATGAGCACTTAGGAGAGCAGTACCCATGATAGAGCTGATGCTGAACCCTGGCAGTACCTAGTGGATCTAAGGTTTGGTGCAACATAGGCACACGCTGTTTTAGTCACCCGACTCGTCTTGATGAGCACTTAGGAGAGCAGTACCCATAATGGAGCTGATGCTGAACCCTGGCAGTACCTAGCGGAACTAAGGTTTGGTGCAACACAGACATACGCGGTTTTGGTCATTTAAATCGTCTTGATGAGCACTTCGGAGAGCCGTACCCATGATAGAGCTGATGCTGAACCCTGGCAGTACCTAATGGATCTAAGGTTTGGTGCAACATAGGCACACGCTGTTTTAGTCATCCGACTCGTCTTGATGAGCACTTAGGAGAGCAGTACCCATGATAGAGCTGATGCTGAACCCTGGCAGTACCTAGTGGATCTAAGGTTTGGTGCAACATAGGCACACGCTGTTTTAGTCACCCGACTCGTCTTGATGAGCACTTAGGAGAGCAGTACCCATAATGGAGCTGATGCTGAACCCTGGCAGTACCTAGTGGATCTAAGGTTTGGTGCAACATAGGCACGCGCTGTTTAGGTCGTCCGACTCGTCTTGATGAGCACTTAGGAGAGCAGTACCCATGATAGAGCTGATGCTGAACCCTGGCAGTACCTAGTCCACTAGTGCCAGGGTTCAGCATCAGCTCTATCATGGGTACTGCTCTCCTAAGTGCTCATCAAGACGAGTCGGATGACTAAAACAGCGTGTGCCTATGTTGCACCAAACCTTAGTTCCGCTAGGTACTGCCAGGGTTCAGCATCAGCTCCATTATGGGTACTGCTCTCCTAAGTGCTCATCAAGACGAGTCGGGTGACTAAAACAGCGTGTGCCTATGTTGCACCAAACCTTAGATCCACTAGGTACTGCCAGGGTTCAGCATCAGCTCTATCATGGGTACTGCTCTCCTAAGTGCTCATCAAGACGAGTCGGATGACTAAAACAGCGTGTGCCTATGTTGCACCAAACCTTAGATCCATTAGGTACTGCCAGGGTTCAGCATCAGCTCTATCATGGGTATGGCTCTCCGAAGTGCTCATCAAGACGAGTCGGATGACTAAAACAGCGTGTGCCTATGTTGCACCAAACCTTAGATCCATTAGGTACTGCCAGGGTTCAGCATCAGCTCTATCATGGGTACGGCTCTCCGAAGTGCTCATCAAGACGATTTAAATGACCAAAACCGCGTATGTCTGTGTTGCACCAAACCAGAATTCTACTAGGTAGTAGGTAGGTACTGCTACTACTACCAGGGTTCAGTCAGGGTCATTTTGCTGTCTCATTTTAAAATATCACGAATGTAATTTTATTAGACGTTAATGCAATTGAGAGTAATTCTAATTAATTTTTTGAAACTTTAATGGCCATTGAAGTTAATCCGAATTAAAGTTAATCCGAATTAACTTCAATGGCCATTAACGTCTCAAAAATTTAATCCGAATTAACTTTAATGCAATTGGTTAATGGCGGAACTAATGGTTAATAAAATTGATCAATGGTTAATTAAAATTAACAATTACGGCCAACACTGGTACGTTGCCCTTTATCAATCAGTCGTGGATATACTTTTTGTCAACGAATGTACCGAAGCTGATAAGCCAGTGACGTAGATTAATTACGAGTAAAAGAAAGATACACCATGCACTCTTATAAGGGTTGGTACTGTTTTTAAGCAACTAACTCCCACAATGACGCCGTGTGTACAGACGTGCCTTTCACACATAGAAACGCACGTCATTTTTGATGTAGATATGCTGATATAGCGTGTCCGCCCTGTGGTAATAGGTTAAGATACAATGTGGTATGTAAAACAGATTATGAGACCTATGAGTAGGTACCTATGAGTATGTAATGAGAATCCACGATTTTTGACCACCACACACACATATGAAAGGTTAAACCGACCCCTGAAAAGGTTTTCTTTTGTGTATCTATTAGCGGTGTATCTCTTATCATATATTATCATTTATTTAAGCCTGTCAGTCTGAACCTCTTCACTAAAAAGGTCATATACATAGTCTGCCATTACAATTTCCATTTGTAGAAGCCTAAATCCGTTTTTTGAATTATTTGCATACCCTTATCATAGCACTCAGGATTTACAGTGTTTGTATTACTGAAACAAAGGATAATCCTTTGTAAGTTCGTAAAGGTTTGTCTTAGGGACTCTTAGTTCCAAAGAAATTAAAGAGATTTTAGGATGTTACTATACTTTTGCACCACACCAGCTGATAAAGGCTCTTGATTGTTCAAAAACTGATGAGAAAGTTGTATTTTATCCACATGTCATGTGGGATAAAGTAAACAAATAAAGGTGTTGTTTCCTTATTATGTTTGCTGGTAGAATTGACTTTTAAATGATGATTTTGAATGATAAATATTTAATAACATTCATTTTGAATTGATTTACCTTGATTTTGTTTGATATTTAAAAAAAAACTTTTATTGAAGTGGGTTCAATAATAATAACAACATCCATCCATCCATCCAAGCTAAACAAAACACCTCTTCATAATGTCAAAAATTATCACTGCGAAAGTTCCTTACTTGTGATTTTCTTATTTTTACGCAACTGTATTAAAAATCGTCGTTCGATACACGTGCGGAAATGTCATTCTTCACTCGTCCCGAGTCTTGCCACTCGCCTGCGGCTCGTGAGGTAAGATATCTCGGTGCTCGTGAAGTGTGTGTGTGTGTGTGACATACTTTTCGCACTAGCATCGAAATGTACTATTTCATATGCGAAAAATTATTTCGTCCATAACTCAAATTTTTTATCTAGAATTCACTTATCCATAGCCACATTGGATATTTTCATAAATTATTAATTTACGTTAGGTACAGTCGCCATCAGATATATCCAAGCGGCCGAGGTGCTCACAAATATCTGAATACGCACTCTAACGCCTTGACAATAGAGGCGTGTTCACATATTTGTGAGCACCTTGGCCGGTGCGATATATCTGATGGCGACTGTACCTATCTAAAGATTGTCTGGAAGGACTGGAACTGATCGCTTTTTAGCGATAAGACCGCCTGTTTGTTAGGTACCTCTGTTTTGAGTTACTATACCTATTCATTTTATTGTTTTCTGTATTGAGAAGTAGTTTTTGTTATAAAATCTTTTTAATATATCGATATATTGTGTCTAGGTCAAGGCGAAACCGGTTATTTCTTCGTACAAAAATAACCGGTATTATTGTTCTTTGGTTTATTATTTAATTTTTAAGGAGACAATTACATGATTCAGTCCTACGTAAAGAGCACAAAATAATTAAAAATATTGGGCTATTTCGGGTTTTACAAAAAACCGGTTCCGAGCCCTGGTCTACGTTAATACCTAATGCACCAGCCTACTACTATAATTCGGCACTAAGACGATTTAATTTCCCTAAGTCGACCTTCTAAAAAATATTCTACAAGATTCCACCGTACGCGCGCCCTTTTAGGCTTTTACGTAGAAAAAGTATACCGGCGTGAACCATAATAACTTTATTTAATAAATCCTCCAAGAGATTTACTCTATGCCCTCTGGATAAAGTAACATTCATTAATTTTGCCGCTTCGCACTATGTGTTGCCACAATTTTTAGAGTCCCGTACCCAAAGGGTAAAAACGGGACCCATTACTAAGACTCCGCTGTCCGTCTGTCTGTCTGTCACCAGGCATCTCATGAACCGTGATAGCTAGACAGTTGAAATTTTCGCAGATGATGTATTTCTGTTGCAGCTATAACAACAAGTACTAAAAAGTACGGAACCCTCGGTGCGCGAGTCCGACTCGCACTTGGCCGGTTTTTTAATAAAACTCGACTGGTTTATGTGATATATTTTGATTGTGATATACGTACAGACTGTTTTTTTAATATGTCTAGACATTATTATTATTCACAACGACGGGACTTAATCGCGTAAAATAAGTTTTAAATTTAATACCTCCGACGTTTCGAGGACGGCGTTGTCCCCGTGGTCTCGGAGTGGTCGTGGTCGAGGAGGAGGGTGGAAGTCTCGTTGTGAATAATAATGAGTAAAAATCGTGAAAGTTTAAATCAGTGTTGTGTCTAGACATAGTTTAGGTATAGTTTGTAAAAAAAAATATAAATTGTGGTTTTCTAAGTGCAAGGTTATTATACATCCGGGTCTTACGGGCAGAAAGAATAGGGCCAACACAGCGGTGTCACGCGCACGAATTCGAGCAAATCGTGCAGCCTAACACCACAACGCTATTGGTTGATGAGTTCGCATCGCGCGCGATTGGTCGCAACTAGTTGCGTTAGACCGCACGACTGGCTCGAATTCGTGAGTGACACCTGAACTAGCACGGTACCATTCTTGGTAAGGCCCGTCCTTAGATACGAGTACATATGTCAATGAGTACGACTAGGTACCTAAATATTCTATTCAGGAAACTGTACGCGGGTGTAGTGCGGTCCATGGCCCTATATGGGGCGCCCATTTGGGCCTTCTCCCTGACCGCCGAAAATCAGGCCCAATTGCGAAGGCCACAGCGTGTCATGGCGGTCAGGATGGTGAGGGCATACCGCTCCGTCTCCTACGAGGCAGCGTGCGTGTTGGCGGGGACTCCGCCTTGGGACCTCGACGCAGCAGTGCTCGCTGATGTTTATTGGCGTGTCACTGAGGCGCGGGCCGAGGGGATCCAACCACCTCTGGAGGAGGTCAGACGGTGGAGACTTGACTCCCGTCGAGTGCTCCTCCACAAGTGGAATGAAAGGTTGGAGGCGCCAAGTGCCGGCCACTGGACTGTCGAAGCCATCCGACCCGTTCTGGAGCGATGGGTCAAAAGAAAGGGGGGGTTCCTCTCCTTCCACCTTACCCAGGTCCTCTCGGGACACGGTTGTTTCGGGAGATACCTGTGTAGGAGGGCGGGACGGGAACCAACGACGCAGTGCCACCACTGTGGCGACGCTGAAGACACAGCGCTACACACGCTGGCTGGATGCCCAGCGTGGGCGGAGCAGCGGGCCGCACTCGTGGCCGCAGTGGGAAGAGACCTCTCCTTGCCAGCGGTGGTGAAAGCCATGCTTGGTGGGGAGAGTCTATGGAAGGCGGTGGCTTCTTTCTGTGAGGACGTGATGGTGCAGAAGGAGGCAGCGGAACGCGGCAGGGAGGAAGATCCGACCTCTCAGCCAATGCGCCGCAAGCGCGTGGGGCGGCGGCGGTTGGCATACGACCGCCGGTTACCCCCATAAGGGTCCCTGTGGGCGGCAGGCTCGGGGACGTCTGTCGCCTACACAAATGTCCCTGCGTGGGCGGGCGCAAACAAGGCGCCCATTGAGGTGAAGGGGTAATTTCCCCAAGAGCCGGGTCCGAGTCCGGACGGCCGCTGGCGAGGTTGCGGAAGAGTACTTCGGCGTTCCTGGGACCTCGCCGTATAGCAGTGAGGCGGCAACAGAGGGGGTTTAGTGGGTAAACCATGGGTCCCATTAGCCTGTATGGGAGTCCCACATAACCATCCCAGGCCCGTCCCTGCGCCTGGGTGGTATGCGTAACGCATTCCCCCTCTATAAAAAAAAAAGGTACCTGCATATTCACTCCACAGGGTTATAGCTAGGTACAGTCTCCATCAGATATATCGGAGTGGCCGAGGTGTTCACAATATCTGAACACGCACTCTAACGCCCTGACAATAGAGCCGTGTTCATAAATTTGTGAGCACCTCGGCCGCTCCGATATATCTGATGGCGACTGTACACCTATGTTGTATGGCATGAATTTTCTCAAATGATTTTTACGCCTAACACCCTAATCTGTTAAACAAAAGCCATTGTTTATTTTATGCGAGCAATCAGCTCACGTTTTGAGCCCATGGCAAAGCAATGTCGTTTAAAAAGCTGCTGTATCGTATTGGTTTTAAGGTTCAAATCTAAATAATAGTGCACTCGCCTACATTGCCAAAACATGCTAGATGTATAGACTTGAACCTTAAAACCACCAAATTACGTCTTTGAGGAAAAAAAAGCAAATTTATTTATAACCCAATTCCGTTTAAGACCCTTTTATACACTCGACTGCCTACGATCCGAAATCCTTCTATTAATAGACATGAAAGTAAAGCCTGACCAAGAATATAGATCACGCGCCATGTTGCGAAATTTCACTGGAACTATTTTTTTCATACCTCTGAGAAGTAACACGGGGTGGGATTTCAGGGTTTGTCCAATAGCTAAGGTCGCCGTATTATTGTATTCTGTAGTATATAGATATTTTACACTAAAATTATATGTCTGTGGTATGCATGGTAATGATATACAAATACAATTGAAATTAAATGAAAATTAGACATGTTTTCGTGATTTTTTTCTATCGAGCGAACTTGAACATTTTGGGGTTTTGGTTCGGCATCGCAAAGATATATACTTAGTCCAGTTTCTGTATGATTTTTTCATGGCATTTTTCCTTGTTTAATCAAGGGCAAATGCCTGTTAAAATTTTCTCTATACAAATTACAGCCTACAATTTTGCGTCAGGCCCCCTCTTAACTGTTGAAAAACATCCTGTACCTTGTACCTATAAGTAAATCAGCATCAGAATAAAATGTTTTATTCATGATAACTTAAAACCAAAATTACATATAAAAGTATATTATAACTAAAACTACAAGCATTCATAAAATAGGTAAGAGTTAAAGTTTGGTCTCCACGAAATGGTCTCGCGTCAGCATGATACCACAGACTACTACCTACTGACCCGAAAGTCAGCGCTGATCTTCCGGCGAGACCATTTTGGGCCACGATCGCAGCCGTACGACACGGCACGACCACTGCGCTCTAAATTACCCATTACCTACCCAGATGCATTATTTCAGATAAGAACAAATTTCCATAAATACCTACCTAATTGTGTGATGATGATCTTATGTACGAAAAACTCTGATTTTGCCGACTAAAATACCCAAAAGATTTTCGCAACACAATGGGAAGCAAGACAATCAATCACTTATATTATTGTCCGTCCAACTTCCACCCGTCCAGTTAATTCTTATAATGGAAGTCGGACGCTTGTAATAACAAAACAAAGTTTGCCCAATTACGAATTGAATAATCTACCTAGCTTTGTCGAATCCCGGGAGAGCCAACCATGAGCTTCCTAACCACGAGTTTTTACGTGAAAGTTTTAAATAACCACTAGATATAAACTTTTTTTTACTAACTACGCTACGTGCTCATTCCCCATAGGACCTAGGTACGCTGACAACTTAACCTCCCCACACTAAGCGTCTTTTGAGCGTTGGCGCCTAGTCAGCGCTATGGAAAATAGCGTCGCTGCGTAGTTGCAGTCACAGAATAATAGTATTGTATACAGAACGGCCACGCACCGCCCCGCGAGAGCAGATTGACGGCCGTTTGCCGGCAGCTCAGTAATATTTTTAAGCACAATGACGCATGACGCGTGTACACAGACGTGCCGTTCACACAAATCACACATAGAAACGCAAGTGATTTTTGATGTATAGCCGCCCAGCCCGCGCAGCATGGTTTCCCCTATCACTAAGTCCGTCACTTTCGCACTCACATACTTGTTAGAACGTGACAGGCATGGTGATAAAAGCGTACCGTGCTACGACTCCGGTAGCGTCGAAGACGCTCGGGAAAGTCGAAAGACGCTAGTGTGGGGTGGCTCTAGGTGACGTTCGGATACTTCGGATGTCAACTACATAACAGCTGCATTACTGTTGCGGCGTCGTTGCCAGTTTCCTTGATAAAATTAGTGACGGAATGAACGTCATAATCGCGGCAATAATGCATCGGCGAACGTCACTCATTTTAACTTAACTAACTCAGCGGTTTCACTCACGTGTTTTTAGTCACTCGCGCGACATGTTTCGGAGAGCCTAGGTCTCCATTTTCAAGCACTAACAGTGCCTGAGTGAGTAGCAAGTGAGTAAGTTAATATGTCTCACGATAGTTTAAATTCGGTCACTCATTTTATTAAGGAAATTTACAGATAGTTATTACAGCGGCGGCAACAATGACGCCGGAACAATAATGCAGCTGCAGTTGACATACGATGTTTCACCCATAGCCCAGCCTGGTTCATAAATTCCATCAACTCTCATTAGTCCCTTACACTTGCTGCTGCTTCTACGTGTGTGACACGGGCAAGAGCAGCACATCCGCTTGGTGTTTCTGTTTAAAGCTGATATCAGGTATCTACCTAAATTGGGAACACTACGCTACGGGTATATCGTCGGGGATAACTCAACTTCGTTTCGTTTTGTAACTTTGGCCCTTGAATTTTAAGACCTAATTATGTACCGTTGCACACAATATTTATTCTAAGACAGCGGCAAACACCTAAAATTAGAAATACAATCAAAGTAAATATTGGTTTGTAGATCTTTGCCTAGAAGGCAGAATAAAAAAATAAAAAAACAATAGTTACATATATAGTATTGTATGACAATCCCTAACACTGCTGTTAGGATCCGCCGCGCTTCTTACGAAGTTGATTTCAATCTCACTGGCAGTCATTTAATCTACAAATAAGAGTGCTGAAGTAGAAAAAACCGGCCAAGTGCGAGTCGGACTCGCGAACGAAGGGTTCCGTACCATTACGCAAAAAACGGCAAAAAAATCACGTTTGCTGTATGGGAGCCCCCCTTAAATATTTATTTTATTCTGTTTTTAGTATTTGTTGTTATAGCGGCAACAGAAATACATCATCTGTGAAAATTTCAACTGTCTAGCTATCGCGGTTCATGAGATACAGCCTGGTGACAGACGGACAGACAGACAGACAGACAACGAAGTCTTAGTAATAGGGTCCCGTTTTTACCCTTGCGGTACGGAACCCTAAAAACACCTTTTAGAAGTTTTCCGTGAGAGAACAGTTGTTTTCGACTTGTTTTTCCAACCCCTCAAGCGAGACCGTTCTTATTTAAGTTGTAAATTTTTCCTAAAGTTTACCATACAATTGCTTTAAAAATAGGACCTCTTAATGAAGTTGATAAAAGCTTTTCAAAAAGTACCTACCTACATTCATTTTCTCGGTTAGGTTAGGTAAGGTTAGCTAAATAGCTCAATCGAATTTACTCGAATCTTTAATCGAATTTTGTGTTAACGAGAATAAAAGACATTTCAGTAACATGAAATTATTAGGTAGGTACAGAGTTGGGACAAGAGAACAAAGTTGGGTTTTACGTTTTTAGCTACGGTTTAAACCATAAAGGTAGAGTTCCGACTACACCAGCATTACTGTAGCAGTAATGCAGCACGACATTACTGCCGATTGCACTGCTGCCGCAAATGTCAAAAATCAGGACAGCAACTTCGATTTTGACATTTTGCGGCAGTAATGTCGCGCTGCAATACTGCTGCCGACTGCAATACTATATATTACATAAAAAAGGTCCTGAAGGGCTACCGCAGAACCACGTTCGACTTGTTGCCTCTCTATCGCACTTGTAAATTCGTACGTAAGTGTGACAGGGAGGCAACACGTCAAACGTGGTTCGCGGTAGGCCCTCTGCTGCTGTTGTTCCGAGGTTGACGAATGGTTTTTTGATATATGCAGCAATGCAGTCTGCAGTGATGTCGTATTGCAATACTGCAGCAGTAATGCTGTATTCTGAGTCCGAACGATACCTTTAGATGGGTAGTCCCTCCAACGCGCAAAGGAACGAACGTGTCGTAAAGGTAACATATTATATTATGGTGTATTCGGGTAATGCCAAATACTTAAAATAGACAGCCAAATTCCGAAAATCACTCAAAATTCAATCATATTAGAGTTCATTTTTGGAATTACAAGACATTCTGAACCTTTCGAAATCACCCGAATACACCTACTCATACGTTTTTGGCTAGTTTTTGACTTCCTCCCCCATGGTGATATGATATATGGTTTGATGTGATGAAAATTTTTGTTTGACTCAGTGGCAAATATTGTTTAACGCCCCCTCGCAACGCTCAAGATTCCATTTTCGAATCAATCTTTTGCTCGGGTATCCATTTAGCACGAGGGGTTAAACAAGGGGGCAAAGCTGTTGTTTAACCGCTCGTGCTAATATGGGGCATTTTCTATGAAAAGCCGCTTACGCTGCACAGCGTCGCGCGGCATTGTATTTATATCGGAGCATCGTTTATAATGGCGTAAGCGCCATCGACAATAAGGTCCCTTATAGAAAATACCACATATTGATATCCGAGCAAGCGAAAGATTCCAAAATTGAAACACGAGCATAGCGTGCGGTTCGAAAAATGAAATCTTGAGCGTTGCAAGGGTTTCAAAGCACGAGGCTTAAACAAATTTTGCCCCCGAGGGAAACACAAAATTTTAATATTAACTGTAAAATATCAAACAAAGTCAAATCCATTCAAAATCATCATTTAAAAGTCAATTCTACCAGCCAACATAATAAAGGAAACAACTCAAAAGACTGTGATTACTTTGCCCCACATGTGGATAAAATGCAACTTTATCATTAGTTTTGAACAATCAATAGAGCCTTTACCAGATGGTGTGGTGAAAAGAGTAGGTATTTGTTACATTGTATTGTTTGCCTCTATATACCTACTATTATACCTATTATGTAAAACAATTGGAGTGTATATATATTATCTCTGTTTGTAAAAGTTGTTCTTTCCGTTTCTATCAATTCTGACTTAAATGTGACGTTTTCAACTAAATGGTACCACATTGTCGCTTGGCGATAAGGTTGATTTCAAATTGAAGCTATAAGGAAATAGCGCCTTATTCACAACCGACAATAAGTACCCTTTTGGTTGAAAATGGCACAAATAGTAGTACAAATTACAAGAAAACCAAGTAAATATCAAAACCATATTTATTTATAAAATTATTCCTGACTAGACGAATCTATATCAACAAATATTAAATGTTCTTCCTCATGATTATCTGGCATCTTTTTATTCAGATTGATGTTTGACTCGACGGTCAATTTGTCTATACTCCCGAAGAAAATTACATCGTTTATCAACTTTCTAGCAATAGTTCTTTGTTTTCCTTCTAAACTTGATAACCGTAGGCCTATAGATTTGCCTATGAACTCCCAATCTCTTTGTTCCGGAGTCAGCATTTTGCTTACGGTGCCTACAAAGTTCTCTTGTTTTTCTAGGAGATCCAGGAGTCGGTTGTCCGGTGACATTTGTCTGTTTTTGTGTTCCAAGTCCCGCAAACTAAATGTGTTCTCGATACGCGGTGATTGAACCTTGATACGGAGTTGGCTTGGTTGTGAGGGTGGTTGTGGGTTGTTTTCCTGAAAAATAAAGGTTTTTAAATGTACCACAATTTGTTCCCTTTAATGCACATTAAACAGCTTGTTAAAAAATATATATTTAAATAAATATTTAGGGGACAATATTACACAGATCAACCTAGCCCTAAACTAAGCAAAGCATACGTCATTTTTGAATTGAAGGAATTTCGATTTTATTCTAATTAATCAAATACCAATATGACGTTAATTGTCCGCGAGGCGGTTCTTGCCACTTCAAGGGATACTTATATAAATAAATACATACCTACTTAGATACATATTTAGTGTAGGGTGACATAGGCTTTACTTTTGTGCACTAAATAAAATATGTTGTATTGTATGCATGCTGAAAGTTTATATATTATAGAAAAAATGGAAAAATACTTTTGACACAAGGCATGTGTTCAGGGTGCTCGCAAGACTATGCCTTCGATTTAAGGTCAATACGGGTAAGTGTAAGGTAAGTTTGACGACCGGTCTGGCCTAGTGGGTAGTGACCCTGCCTGTGAAGCCGATGGTCCTGGGTTCGAATCTCGGTAAGGGATTTATTTGTGTGATAAGCACATATTTGTTCCTGAGTCATGGGTGTTTTCTATGTATTTAAGTATTTGTATAATATTGTCTTTGTCTAAGTACCCACAACACAAGCCTTCTTGAGTTTACTGTGGGGCTTAGTCAATTTGTGTAAGAATGTCCTATAATATTTATTCTTCTCTCTTCTTTGTCGTAACCTCATGGCTGTGGGACGTGACGAGTGTGGACACTCTTCAACAGTGCTCTCCAGGCCGCTCTGTCTTGGGCCCAGTGCATGCTAGCCTGCAGTGTGGCGTTTGTCACTGATGTTATTCAGTCCGCCCAACGCGTGGCCATACGTCCATCCCTACGCTTCCTTGCCATGCGGCCAGTAATTATGAGCCTTTCCAGGCTATCTCGCCCTTTCCTGCTCAGATGACCAAAGAAACCAAGTACACGTTGGGAGCAAACAGTGGAGAGCCTCGTTGCAATGTTAAGTTCGTCGAGAATAGACGCATTTGTACGGCGTTCAGTCCATGAAATCCGGAGCATTCTCCGCCAGCACCACATCTCGAACGCATCTATCCTGCGACAGGTATCGGTTACAAAAAGAGCGAGAAAACAAGGGTCCGCATTGGTCTGACCTTTGTTTTGCGGTTTATGCTTCTGTTCTCCCATATTTTCTCGAGTCTTTTCACCGCACCTTTGACCATCTGTGCTCTTCTAACCACCTCTTGGCCGCATTCACCATCGTCGCTTATTTGGGACCCCAGGTACACAAACTTGTGTACAACCTCCAGATCGTGCAACTCGTTAGTTCTCTGCGTATGACCAGGGCGATCGATAAACATCAACTTAGTCTTGCTTCTGTTGATTTTAAGACCATACTCATTGCTGATGAGCTCAATCCTTCGCAGCATCACTGCAAGTTCTTTTTCAGAGGCACCTATTATAGTCGTGTCGTCTAAGTGTCCTCTATCCGCACTCTAGACTCGCTGCTTAAATATAAGTTTTGCACAAGAAAGATTAGGTGTTGCGGTATCCCCATATAATATTTATTATTATTATAAAAAAAAAGTGTAGCTGTCCTACAGATTGGGGACGTTTACACATTGATTAGTGTATATTACAATTTTGTACATTTTCTACTTGCTACTTGCGTTAAATGTAAAACTCACGGTAAACACTAATCAACATTTAAACAGGTCCCAATGTGAAGGCCAGCCACACTTACTCTCATCATCATCATCTCAACCGAAAGACGTCCACTGCTGGACAAAGGACCCCAAGGATCCCCACAACGAACAGTCATTTGCTGCCCTCAATCAACGGTTTCCCGCGACTTTAACCAGATCGTCCGTCCATCTAGTCTGGGGCCTTCCCACGCTGCGTCTTCCGGTACGTGGTCGCCACTCGAGAACCTCTGCCTCTGCCCCAATGCAAAAGTACACTTACTTATCCCCCAATGCAAAGTAACCTTTACTCAGTTTTAAACAAATCATGTTTTAATCTATGTTTGCATTAACCTTTTGGACGCCAATGACGGATATATCGGCACCGCAGGTCCAACGCCAAAGACGGATTAATCGGTCAAAGACCACAGAGCAACATAGACCTACGTGCATGTGCATAAAGTTCAATTTCAGTTTTGTCATTTCGGTGACGTGGTGTCCGAGTGACAGTGTTTGTGTTTGACATGGCGTCGAAAAGGTTAAATACATTATATAAAAAAAAAACTTACCTCTTCGGAAGACTGAATGGGCTCTATATTTAGAGAGTATCCTGGCTTGACTTCGCCAGCCTGCGATTTCGGTGTACTTGAACTGTTCATATCAACCCGTTTCCTTTTCAGCGGGGTCTCCAAATATATTTTGTTATTGACGTTATTGTACCTATTTAACTCAAAATATCTTTCTTTCTCCTCCGGCGTCTTCAATGTCTTATCAAGGAACCTGAGATATTTGTAATACCATAAATTTGGTATGTAAATTACTCCCTCTGCTTTACATCCATTCATCTGAAACAAATGTCAATTACAGTGAAATCTCGATAATCCGGCACTTTGATGATCATTCTATGTCCTAATTAAATTTACTATGTGCGCTTACATTATCACACTTCAATTCTTTTATAAATGGCTATGTTACAGATAACAGTAGAATTTTCTTTGAATTTAGTATTATAGTAAAATGTAATTCTATGACATACTAAGAAACACTTTAAAAAGTTCAAAATATAACGAAAATTTGCTCTAACTTCCAGTAATCCGAATTTGCTAGAAATCTGTCTCACTTGTGTCAGCATCAGCACCGGATTAGTAAGATTGTACTGTATTTAAAATGTATTATTTGTATTATAAACTGAAATAGATAGAAAATCCGGCCTTCACCACTGGAGGGCTTCGTCACTTTTTCTTTAATATATGACATCTATTACAGTTTTTAGTTGAGTTATAACTTGTATATTATCTACGGTCGAAAAAATTTTGCGGAACCCCGCTTGCCCGAGCGGTTGCCATTCGTCCAACGTATTTGTTATTCTGTTAAGTATAATTTTTTTATTTTATTTTTATTTTATTTTATTTTATTTAAATGTCATATACGAAGGAAAAAATGACTAAAGCCAGTCCGTCCGGTAAACGGGGGATGCTAGTTCAATTCCAGCTCTGGACACTGGAGGCTTTGGTAATTTTTTCCTTCGTATATGACATTTATTTCAGTTTATAGTTTAAATAGTAGTGTGTCTACTTGAAAAAACACAAATTAAAATATTTTCATAGAAAACAATTTAATTTGTTCTTAGAGTATGAAATAGATAGATAGATTTTTATCATAATATTTTTGGTTTCACGTAGACAATTTACGCACACTTTTTGCATTTCACTTTTAAAGCCTTTTTGTCATCCCGCTCTGTGGTTTTCTTAGTTACAAATGAATTTAATATAAGTATATTCAGAATAATGGAGGGAAACATTTTGACAAAGTGCTACTTATAACATAACCAAAAAGTTAGAATCTAGAAATACCGCATAAACTAAAAAGAAACATACCCTTTTTCTCTCTCTGTTGTATGTAGTTGTCATAATATCAAGCTTATTCTTAAAGTTTAACAAGGTGGCTTTGCTATCAATTGTTTTGTATATTTTGAGCAATTTTTGATAGGCTTCCCCACGCAAACGCTGGTTAGAATAGTCTTTGTGCTGTCGATCCCATAACAGCGTCAATTTCCTGTAATTTTCGATTAATTCTATCCAGGTTTGTTTGTGATGTTCGTGCATTTTTAAAAATACGATTTGACACCAAAAGAATGTAATTTGTAAATAAAATTGTAAATGTAATGACTAATGACACTGACAGATCTCCTCAAGGCTCCACAGACAATACGACTCAAAATGTGAAAATGGCGCCGGCCGGCTGTTTGCTGTTTGGCTTGTGCAATTTTATCGGATATTTTTACCAAGTTGCAAAATACTGTGGTAAAATTTGGAACTAACGCTACTCAACCAGAATTCTTAACGGCGCTCGACGTTAGCGCCACATTGAACTGTAATCGTACTAATCGTTGTCACGTTTGTGTTTGTTGAGCGATTTGGACTTTTCGTTTTACGCCATTTTCAACCGATTACAATATTTTTTTGAGTTTATAAATAACTTTCTTTTGTATGCAAATTTTATGCTAGTCTGTTAGGTCTCTAAACTTAGTTAATTTATAAAATGTATATTATATACATTATAATATACTCATTATTGTACAATAGGGGGACAATCCTCTTTTTGGGCATTCTCGGCTCCGTTCGGCTCAGCAATTGCTCCGAGCAATTATTAGGGTTGACGCAACGACGTCTCTTTGCGTACACGACCACAGATAATTGAATTTTGACAACCCTAAATAGTTGAAAGGGATAGTGCCATACTTTAGAAAGGGACAGCATCTCTGAATCGCTGTCAAACTTCGGTTTTGTTGGAAGTGTCACTAGACCATCCATGAAAAACATGGAAATATGGGACACTCGGCAACACTGGCGCACGTGTGCGGCGGTCTGTAAGGTAGAGTCGCACCGTTTTGACGGTTCGGTGCGATAGTGTGGAAACCCACGCCATTAACTACCTATTCCTAGAACTGCTCCAAGGTCGCGGTGCGGTGCGATGGTGTGTTACGGACTTTATAATTTGTAGAAGTTTAACGCTTTACATATCGTATATAGTGTTTACAGACGGCCGCACCGGACCGCGACCTTGGTGCGGTCGGGCGCACGTTCGATCGTGTGTAATGTGTATGGTGGTCCGTCGTACGTCTAACTAGGACGCAGCTGTAAGTGAGAGCGAAAAAGAGATATTTTGACTCATAAATTGCTAAAGGTATGTGAGCAATATGCTACTAGTCACGGCCTTAAATATAACTGTACGAAAAGTGAATTTATGCTCTTTAAGCCTAGTAATAGATGTGCAGATGACTTTCCTCCAGTATTGCTCAACGGCGTGCCTCTAAAACAGGTATCTCAATTTAAATACCTAGGGCATGCAGTGTGTGATAACATGAGGGATGATGAGGATATAAAGCGGGAGCGTAGGGCGTTAGCGACTAGAGCGAATATGCTGGCTCATAGGTTTAGGCGTTGCACCGCGCCAGTAAAAATAACCCTATTTCGAGCTTTTTGCACGACTTTTTATACATGTGCACTATGGACCAGCTATACGCAAAGGTCGCTAAGTGACCTGCGCGTCCAATATAACAATGCATTCAGGGCGCTGTTGCGGTTGCCTCGCTGGTGCAGCGCGTCCGGGATGATCGCGGATGCGCGCGTGGACGGGTTTCCGGCCATCATGCGAGGGCGCTGCGCGGCCGCGCTACGGCGCCTGCGGGACAGCTGCAACAGTCTCCTAGAAGTTATAGCTGACAGGCTCGACAGTCAGCTTATCGTGCACTGGACCAGGGTGCACTCATTGGTAGCTGCGTACACATGAGTATGTAGCAGCCAATGAGTGTACCCTGGCTCCTGCCAAAATAGAAATACAATAATAATAATAATAAGGCAGGGCAGCTTGTGGCGAGCTGTTGGGGAGTGACGACCCCACGGACCCGAGTGCTCCAGAGAGTCGGTCAGGGTCTCCGTCTCCGGCGTGTCTTCGTCGGTCGGAGTGGACCCCAAGGGGACCCGCAGGACTCTCAGCTCTGGCTTGCCTTCATTGGCCGTCCAGAGGGGAGTCGTAAGAGCTATATGCTCCAGGGGTGGAAGTGAAAGATGCAGAAGACGCGAGTTGGCACAGTGGCTGCTAACAGCCACTGGGTAGAAAGCGGCGCACACCTCTCGACACCCCTGAGCCGCTCACACCGGTGTTGCTCCTGGTCGTCTTCACGACGGCAGTTTCAGGGGCCCATCTAGTCGGCGGCGAGTCACCACCTGCCTCGATAACGTGTACAGACATTGTTATGGCAGGTGTCCGGACCTCTCAGCAATAGCCCAATCTTTTGACCAGCCAAACTTCAATACCATAACCGGCACTCTATTTCACTGTATTTCTAATAGCCCCTACGCCTGTTGGGACCGATTTACGGGTATCTATTTGTACCCGTGAATGGGTTCTAGCAGGTGTATTACATAACAGCAAACTTCTCCAACGGGCCTCTACGTGTTGGATCTGTATCCCCACGCACGCCTATCAAATGACCGGGATGTATATACCCGTGAGTTTATACGAGATACAAATAATAATAATAATATAATGATTAAATAACGTAATATAATGATTACGAGGAGTCGAACACGTGCAGCGGATTCGACAAGCGCACGACCACCACCCCCGCCCGCCTCGTCCAGTTCCTCGTCCACATCGTCGTCAGGCGACGAGTTTGCAACGGCACCTGACACAGACGGGTCCAGTGACGAGAGCGGGCCGCCGCCGCCGCCGCCGCCACGACCACCTGCGCGACGAGGGCGGCCACCGCTGCCGGCACGCTTGGGGCCTGCGGGACATCCTGCCCCGCCCACGGCTCCCGCTGCCGGTGGTATAGTGCGTCGCATGAGATGGTCTCAATCCATTAATGAGAATGTCATGCGCGCCTATTATGGGGCTACAGAGGGGGGAACACAGCTATCCGCGTATCGTTCAAGAATACTGCCACTGTTTCAGGTTCTTGAACCCACCATCACCGTGTCGGAGCAACGATTATCGGATCAGGTGCGCGTCATTCAGCGGCTAAAGCGTTTGGATGATGCGACACTTGATCGGCTTCGCCTGGAGGCTCTCTCTGCTCGCGCAGCCTCCGCCTCGGTGCGAGATCTGCCCGCCACGTCGCCGGATCCGGTGCCCGCACCCGACCTGGCACCGGGGGCGCCGCGGGTTGATTTTAGTACCGACGAGGTGGATTTTGCGAGTCAGAGCGTGAGTACATCTGCCAATGAGCAACTGAGGAGGACTTTGGAAGAGGCGATTACGCAGTATCGCGCCACAACCAACTCTAGGCCACGATTACCACGTCTGCCTATAAATAGACGCAATCTAGCGCTAGTGGGAGCCCTAAACGCTTTACTAGAGCCGCATTTACGGACTAGTAAAGATTTAGATGATACGCACTCGATCATGTACTGTGCAGCCATCGCGGCGTGCCGTGTTGCTCGAGTCAAGTTTCCGGACGCTGAACGTGCACCTAGGACCGCTGGAGGTGTCCCTGCATGGCAAGCGCGGATTGAGCGACGTATCAGCTCGTTTAGGACTCTTATTGCAAAGCTGATCTGCTTTAGGGGGGGCAACAACCGCCCCCGAGTAATGCGCTTTGTGAACCAGGCGTTCGCGGGGACGGATGTCAGGCCCCGCGACTACATGGCCAATGTCACAGAGCGCATCGACTTTCTAAAGCAGAAAGTCTATGCATGGGCAAACCGTATTCGCCGCTACAGAAAGCGTGTGGATCGATTCCAGCAGAATCGTCTTTTTCAAAGTGACTAAAGGAAGGTGTACCGAAGGTGGGAGGAAGCCGACTCTCGTGTGTCCGACGTGCGGCTACCGGATGCTACTGCCATGACTGATTTCTGGCGTAGCATCTGGTCAGTGCCTGTGGAACACACGGAGGGCGGTTGGATAGACGTTGTCGAACGTGAGTGCGAGAACATCGAACCTATGGGGGCTATCACCATCAGCCCCGATGACGTAAGTTGTGCCATTCGTACGACCCAGAACTGGAAAAGTCCTGGACCGGACGGATTGCACAACTTCTGGCTAAAATGGTTTCGATGCTCGCACGCACGGTTGGCAACGCAGTTCCAACAAGCCCTAGAGCTCGGTTCCCTCCCACCTTCCCTAACAACTGGTGTAACCTTCCTGCTCCACAAGTCCGGTAGTACCACGGAAGCAAAGAACTACAGACCCATCACGTGCTTGCCTACACTTTACAAGCTCCTTACATCCATTTTGAGAGCAAAAATTAACGCGCACATTGTCGCTAACAACATTTTGGCCTCCGCTCAAAATGGATGTAGGGTTGGGTCCCGTGGTACTAAAGAGCTCCTCCTCATAGACATGACCATATGCCAGCAAGTTCGGCGGAACAGGGGGGCCCTCTCGGCCGCCTGGATTGACTATAAGAAGGCCTATGATTCGGTGCCTCACTCATGGCTGAGAAGGGTATTGGAGCTGTATAAACTTGATGCAGCTTTAATATCCTTCCTAAGTGCGTGTATGAGGCAGTGGATCACAGTCCTTCGTCAACCAGGAGGTGGAGATGACCGCCCTGGCTCGCAGGACTTTATAAGGATCGAGCGAGGAATATTTCAGGGTGACAGTCTGAGTCCCCTGTGGTTCTGCCTAGCTCTGAATCCCCTCAGCACCCTGCTGAAGGATTCAGGGTTAGGTTGCCAGCTTCGGAGAGAGGGTGAAGTCATTTCTCACCTTCTGTACATGGATGACCTCAAGCTATTTGCGCCAAATAACCAAGACTTGATGGTGCTATTAAAAACCACAGAAGTTTTCAGTACCGCCATCAGAATGGAGTTTGGTGTCGATAAGTGTGCGGTTATGCATGTACAGCTGGGGGAGGTTGTAAATTCAACAAATTTACAACTTTCTGAGACAATGTCTTTCAGATCTATCTCTGAATCAGAAACCTATAAATACCTTGGTATGTCACAGTCGTTGGGTATTGAGGGCGAGGGTATTAGACGGTCGGTGAAGGAGCGCTTTTTCAGTCGGCTCACAAAAGTCCTTAACAGTCTTTTGTCAGGAGGCAATAAAGTGCGCGCCTTCAACGCCTGGGTAATGCCCATACTCATATACTCCTTTGGCATACTAAGGTGGACTCAGACCGAGCTGGACGCCCTGGATCGGAGGGTCCGTCTACTACTCACCACACACCGTATGCTACACCCACGCTCGTCAGTTATGAGATTGTACATCTCACGGAAGTGTGAAGGTCGAGGCTTCCTTAACGCCAAAGATCTCCACAACCGCGAGGTGTGCAATCTCAGGAATTATTTCCTTAACAACGAGTGTGGGATGCATCGTGATGTGGTGGCAGTGGACGGGCACTTCACGCCGCTCTCCTTGGCAAACGAGAACTGGCACAAACCTGTGGTACAAAGTGCTGCGGGCCGCAAGGCGGTATGGGAGAGTAAGGTGCTACACGGGCGGTTCTACAAGGCCCTCATGGGACCCGATGTAGACCTGCTCGCATCGGTGAACTGGTTACGATTCGGGGACCTCTTCGGAGAAACCGAGGGTTTTGCCTGTGCAATTGCGGACGAAGTTATGATGACGAACAACTATCGGAAATATATCCTGAAGGACGGTACGGTCGACATTTGTCGGGCATGCCGCCGTCCCGGAGAGTCACTCAGGCATATCATTTCCGGTTGTTCTCATCTTGCTAACGGCGAGTACTTGCACAGACATAATCTCGTAGCCAGGATTATTCACCAGCAGCTTGCTCTTCTATACGGCCTTGTGGACTGCGAAGTACCGTACTACAAGTATTTACCTGTACCAGTTCTCGAGAATGGTCGTGCCACGCTCTATTGGGATCGATCTATTATCACTGACAGGACTATTGTAGCCAATAAGCCTGACATTGTGATAATAGATCGATCGCAGCGCCGGGCCGTGCTCGTCGACATCACCATCCCCCATGATGAGAATCTCGTAAAAGCCGAGAAGGACAAGTCCAGTAAGTACCTAGACTTGGCTCACGAGATAACCGCCATGTGGGATGTTGATTCGACGATCATTGTCCCGATAGTCGTTTCAGCGAACGGTCTCATAGCGAAGAGTCTCGACCAACACCTTGAGAGACTCTCGCTAGGTGGTTGGATCAAGGGTCAGATGCAGAAGGCGGTGATCTTGGACACGGCGCGGATAGTCCGCCGGTTCCTCTCTCTGCGGCCCTGACCACCCTAGGTTAGGTTTTTTATAATTTGTTTATATGTATTTTGTATTGTTTTGTAAGTGTTTTTATATTTTACTTTTATATGCATATTATAAAAAACCTAACGTAAGAAAAATAATAAATAAAGAGAATAATAATATAAATAATTTAAGTTTAGTTGCTTAAGATAGTATTAAGTACTAACATGTATGGACCATTATGAAGTCTGAAATAAACGAATTTTATTTTATTTTATTTTTATTTTTATAAAAGGTAGGATCCTATAGAAGTGGCCAACCGCGTGCGCCCGTGAAGGACAGAACACACGCAATGGTCGAGTAGATTTGGTAGCCCACCATAAACCATAAGGGCCCTCCACACTCATGCGCGAATCGCGGCGCGAAGCCGCGAACGCGAGTTTGGAGCCTAGCTCGCTGATTAGCGAACTAGGCTCCACACTCGCGTTTGCGGCTTCGCGCCGTGATTCGCGCATGAGTGTGGACGGCCCTATACAAATTTACGGTGGGGATTAAAAAAAAACGTCAGACTGTAACAATAGGACAAACAATAATAACGCTTCTCTGCTACTACTGAAAGATACATAAGACTATCCTGTTCTGACAGTTCTCCCCCAACAACTCATGCCTAATCCAGTTTTATACTAGATTGATGTTTTGACTGTGCTGCAGGTGCTGCACCAAGGTCGCGGTATCGGTAAGATCTCATACTCAAGAGCGCTTTTTCAACGCGCGTTAATAAAGCGCCTCAATCTGCCTGCACGCTAAAAGACTAATTTGAAAATCCTACACCGCTTGATAAAAAGCGCTATACCGCCATCGTGTGAATAAATACACATTACATTTCTGTCATTCAAACGCTTTTTTAACGCGCGTTGAAAAAGCGCTCGTGTTATGAGGCCTAAACACTTTTTAAGCCTTTACAGACGGGCGTACCGAACCGCGACCTTGGTCCGGTCCGAGATGTTCGGTCGTGTGTAATAAAGGTAGTCCGCCGTACCTCGTTAAAGACGCAGCTATAAGTGAGAGCGAAAGTGTATTAACAGAACTGAACTCGGGCCTCGGGGCAATAATGTATGTTAGGCTATCTATAATAAAATATGGACCTTGTTGCCTGAATTATATAGATTTTAAAATTAAATTACAATACAAACTTACAACATAAATCTTATCGAACTGAAAAGAACAAAAATTAAAACGAATCAAGATTAAAAATTAAATACAGACTTGTATTGTAAAAGGCAATATTTCCCTTTATTGCAACGTGGAGCAAAAACAATGAGTTCATTATGTTATATCAGCAAAGCATTTAACTGCGATTGGTGAAAGGCGTAATTGAGGTGAGATTAGTGATGTCCTGGTTGGCAATATTTTCCCCCTTTTTAGCTAGCCATACACGCACGGATTTGCCCGCCGGGCACGTCTCGGATCTGATCCGTAACTTCGCCACACACGGCGACGGGCATCAGTATGACAGTATCAGTTGTGATCCGGATTTAGCTAGTAACGGTTGTCTGCAACAATGTCTCTATTCAAACAAAAACTGGCTGTGATATGTGGAGATTTTATATATCTCGAAGAAAGAAAACGGAGAAGAGTTTGGGTAAAATATTGGCTAGCCAAACGACCACGATATAGCCATATGAACTAGAGTTTGCTCCCGGTACTGAGTTTGTATGGCGAGAACCGGGAATTCCCGGTCCATGCAATGCCGGGAATTCCCGCCATACAAACTCAGTACCGGGAGCAAACCCTAATATGAACCTACTTAAAGATATGATAAGATTCTATTTTTGTTTTAACGAATTTCTCATCTGCGACGGGATTAAGTTTTACAAATAAATGAAATATAGTTATTTGTTATACAAGGGTGCAAAGTTGTATTTTACCCGCGAGTGTAGAATTGAAACACGAGCAAGCGAAAGGATTCTATAGTTGAACAACGAGCGAAGCGAGTAATTCTAAAATAGAATCCTGAGCGTAGCGAGTGCTTCAACACACGAGAAGTAAAATACATTTGCACCCGTGTGTAACACAAAACTTTTCCCCTCACTATAGCGAGGAAAGTGCAACATCCACAGGCGTTAGATCATCACTGGAATCACTCATTTTTTTACGATATTATAACAGAAAACTCTGGAAGTTGTGTATTTTTACGGAGTCGGTGAGAAAAGTTTTTAAGTAAAAAATTTGTTGACAATGTTGACATTTCTGACGTATTAAATGTCAACGATGCGTTTTGAAATTGCATCGACTCAACTTGTGCGTTCAGAATTATACTTAACATCATTATAAAAAAACAAACGTTTCTTATGGAATTTTAAGGTTTATGACTTAAAATCATTAAATAAAGCAAAATTTGACAGTTATTTTTATTAGATTCTCAAACCATTTATTTAATGATAATTAATATTGAACGAACCATTATCATGAGCGTTTTACGTTTTGTTATCTGTCAAGCTACTTAAACACGCTCCATCCAAGGTCAAATTACTTTCCCCACTAGTGGATAAAACGCGTTTTTCCCCGCTTGTTTTGAAGGTTAAAAGACAACTTTCCGAGCTAGTGAGGGGAAAAATAAGTTCTTTACATTTTTCGACCAATTGATCGGAAGCTTGTTGTTTAAGATCCTTGTCAAAGTACAATTTTTTGTCCTTGATCTTCCATAAACATGGTAAAGACTTATAAAGCTCTATAAAACTCGTCCAAAATACTTTGTTTTCACTAAACGCCATTTTAAATGAGCGCGTGCGTAGACCTGTACCGCTGGCTATATTTTGACCCCTAGGTTATAAAAATATTAAAGTCAATTCTGTTTTCGCTTATGAATACTTTGTTAAGATGTAAATCTGACATTTTGTTTTGTGTCATATATATAATTTGCTTTTCTAGTAATTTGTTATTTTGTGGTAATTATTTTTTATTTTGAATTATCTTGGAGAAAAAAATATTCGAGAGAAAACATGTAACTGTGTTGCATTTAGGATAGTGTTTTTAGTGTGAAAACATAGTTTGTGTCAATTACGTCCACTGCAATCTGATACTATGTCATAATATTCTAAATGACACAAAAAAAATTAGAGTTAAAAAAAATTACTTAGGTCGAATTTAATCGTTTAAATAGGTCCATTAAATGATTTTGTGTCTTATTAAGGCATAGCTTCATAAGATATTTGATTATTTTGTTGTAACAGGCTGTCACCGTTACAAAAGAATATTAAAGATATTAGAGTTTACATCTTATTAATTTGAAATGCGGGATAAATAAGATGTATGAATTTGTGTCACTTGCATCCACTGCATAAACAAATATTACAAAAATATTATTTGCGTTCAAACGAAGCTAGCGGGCGGTCTGAATGGGCAACGGAGGCCGTGCAGGGTGGGGCCGCGGCGTGACCTTGCCGTACGCAACGCATGTTTACTTCGCCTGTGCGCCAAACTAACGCAACTTATTCAAAGAAGTTACGCAAACAACACAACAACAAGCAACAAGCAAGCAAAGAATGCGTCGAATTATCTTTTACCTATTTAAAACTCATAGATATTGTACAATGTCACCATTATGCAAAAGAACTGTAAGTACATGTTTGATTTGCGAGCGAGCTGGCAACATTGCGCAGGGAAATCTTAAAAATATCGCGTTTACGTGAACGCCACATACATTTGTGACAGTGATAGGGAAAAGGTACCACTAAAGTAAAATTTGGTTATTAATACCGTGACTTTCTTTCATTCTTTGATAAAAAAAATTGCTATTTATGCAACAAGTGCGGAAATCATCTTTACGCACGTGTATCATACAATGTTTTACTATGCATTGTGCGAGTAAATAAAAAAACATGTCATGGCAAATAAGTTTAATTATTAAAAGGAGTGTTTTAAATCGACACGAGTTGCGAATTACCTATTCGCACGTGTATCGTACGTTTTACAGTAAATATGGCCCTTTAAACTTTCGACATATGCACGATAAGTGCTCTTTTCCGCACTAGTGCGAGAAAGTAGCACCATATGTACTGTAAAAAAAAATTGAAAACAAAAAGCACTAGTGCGGAAAAGCAGTACTTTCCGCACGATATGGCTCCGTAGGAAACGCACTTTTCGAGCACATGCATTGTAAAAAAATATATAGGACTGTATCTCCTAAACCATGCGTCGTAGCGCAAAAATAATAAAATTTTCGTTCCCCTTTATGTAACCCAAAAGTAATACATGAAAAATACCATGAAAAAAAAAAGAAACAAAATCTTTATAGGGCTGTATTAGCTGTATCTCCTATATCGTGCATCGTAGCGCAAAAATAATCAAATTTTCGCTCCCCTTTAAGAAGCCCCTAATTAAGATTTAAAAACGCAAAAAAGAAAAAAAAGAGGAAAAAATCTGTATAGGGCTGCATCTCCTAAACCGTGCATCGTAGCACAAAAATAATCAAATTTTCGTTCCCCTTAAGAAATCCTTAATTAAAACTTTTAAAAAAACCAGGAAAAAAACTTTATAGAGCTATTATAGCTATATATATAGATATAATATCTCCTAAACCGTGCGTGGTGGCGCAAAAATAATAAAAATTTCGTTCCCCTTTATGAAGCCCCAAAGTAATATACTAAAAACACAATGAAAAAAAAGAAAAAAAATAACAAAAAAACTTTATAGGGCTGTATCTCCTACACCGTGCATCGTAGCGCAAAAATAATTTAAAAAAATCCCTTTAAGAAACCCCTAATTAAGATTGAAAAACGCAAAAAAGAAAAAGTGGAAAAAAAATCATTTTAGGGCTGTATCTCCTAAACCGTGCGTCGTAGCGCAAAAATAATAAAATTTTCGTTCCCCTTTACGGAACCCCAAAGTAATATACAAAAAAACACAATGAAAAAAAAAAAAACAAAAAAAATCTTTATAGGGCTGCATATCCTAAATCGTGCATCGTAGCGCAAAAATAATCAATTTTTCGTTCCCCTTTAAGGATCCCTTAATTAATACTTAAAAAAACAAAAAAAAACAGGAAAAAATCTTTATAGAGCTATATCTCCTAAACCGTGCGTGGTAGCGCAAAAAGAACAAAATTTTCGTTCCCCTTTACGGAACCCCAAAATAATATACAAAAAACACAATGAAAAAAAAAAAACAACAAAAAAAAACTTTATAGGGCTGCATCTCCTAAACCGTGCATCGTAGCACAAAAATAATCAAATTTTCGTTCCCCTTTAAGAAACCCTTAATTAAAACTTAAAAAAAAAACCAGGAAAAAAAACTTTATAGAGCTATTATAGCTATATATATATATATATATATAATATCTCCTAAACCGTACGTGGTGGCGCACAAATAATAAAATTTTCGTTCCCCTTTATGCAACCCATAATTTATATTTAAAAAAAAAAACGCAAAATTTAAAAAAAAAATCATTATAGGGCTGTATCTCTTAAACCATGCGTCGTAGCGCAAAAATAATTTAAAAAAACCCCTTTAAGAAACCCGTAATTAATACTTAAAAAAAAAAAAACCAGGAAAAAAAACTTTATAGAGCTGTATCTCCTAAACCGTGCGTGGTACCGCAAAAACAATAAAATTTTCGTTCCCCTTTATGCAACCCATAATTTATATTTAAAAAAAAACGCAAAATTAAAAAAAAAAATCTTTATAGGGCTGTATCTCCTAAACCATGCGTCGTAGCGCAAAAATAATAAAATTTTCTTTCCCCTTTATGCAACCCATAATTTATATTTAAAAAAAAACGCAAAATTAAAAAAAAAAACATTATAGGGCTGTATCTCTTAAACCATGCGTCGTAGCGCAAAAATAATTTAAAAAACCCCTTTAAGAAACCCGTAATTAATACTTTAAAAAAAAACAAAAAAAAACCAGGAAAAAAAACTTTATAGAGCTGTATCTCCTAAACCGTGCGTGGTACCGCAAAAATAATAAAATTTTCGTTCCCCTTTATGAAACCGCAAAGTAATATACAAAAAACACAATGTAAAAAAGAAAAAAAGAAAAAAAAAACAATAAAAAAATCTTTATAGGGCTGTATCTCTTAAACCATGCGTCGTAGCGCAAAAATAATTTAAAAAACCCCTTTAAGAAACCCGTAATTAATACTTAAAAAAAAAAACAAAAAAAAACCAGGAAAAAAAAACTTTATAGAGCTGTATCTCCTAAACCGTGCGTGGTACCGCAAAAATAATAAAATTTTCGTTCCCCTTTATGAAACCCCAAAGTAATATACAAAAAACACAATGTAAAAAAGAAAAAAGAAAAAAAAACAATAAAAAAATCTTTTTAGGGCTGTATCTCTTAAACCATGCGTCGTAGCGCAAAAATAATTTTAAAAACCCCTTTCAGAAACCCGTAATTAATACTTAAAAAAAAAACAAAAAAAAACCAGGAAAAAAACTTTATAGAGCTGTATCTCCTAAACCGTGCGTGGTACCGCAAAAACAATAAAATTTTCGTTCCCCTTTATGCAACCCATAATTTATATTTAAAAAAACGCAAAATTTAAAAAAAAAATCTTTATAGGGCTGTATCTCCTAAACCATGCGTCGTAGCGCAAAAATAATAAAATTTTCGTTCCCCTTTATGAAGCCCCTAAATAATATACAAAAACACAAGAAAAAGAAAGAAAAAAATAATAACAAAAAAACTTTATGGGGCTGTATCTCCTAAACCGTGCATCGCAGCGCAAAAATAATCAATATCCGTTCCCCTTTAAGAAGCCCCTAATTAAGATTTAAAAACGCAAAAAAGAAAGAGAAAAAATCATTTTAGGGCTGTATCTCCTAAACCGTGCGTCGTAGCGCAAAAATAATAAAATTTTCGTTCCCTTTTATGAAACCCCAAAGTAATAACAAAAAACGCAATGACAAAAAAAAGAAAAAAAAACAACAAAAAAAACTTTAGGGATGTATCTCCTAAACCGTGCATGGTAGCGAAAAATAATCAAATTTTCGTTCCCCTTAAGAAGCCCTTAATTAAGATTTAGAAACGTAAAAAAGAAAAAGAAAAAAATCTATATAGGACTGTATCTCCTAAACCGTGCGTCGTAGCGCAAAAATAATCAACTTTTCGGTCCCCTTTATGTAACCATTAATTTATACAAAAAGAAACGCAAAAAAAAGAGTTTTTTTTTTATAGGGCTTGATCTCCTAAACCATGCGTCGTAGCGTAAAAATAATTAAATTTTCGTTCCCCTTTATGAAACCCCAAAGTAATATACAAAAAACACAATGTAAAAAAGAAAAAAACAATAAAAAAAACTTTATAGGGCTGTATCTCCTAAACCGTGCGTCGTAGCGCAAAAATAATCAAATTTTCTTTCCTCTTTATTCAACCCTTAATTTATATTTAAAAAAAAAACGCTTTCACTAAACTGCTGTAACTCGGAAACTTAGAATCCACAAAGGGGACTTTACTAAATTATGACACATATTAAAGCCTGACCAGTAATATCAATAATATAAGTAATATAAGTAATGTCATTGTCAAGAGGGCGCTGTTCATTCTCATGTATAGGGTGACAGTTCAGTATAGTATGAAAAAATATTGTATTTAATGAACATCATCATCAATGTAATTAATGTTGCTTGCCACGCTTAAACATAACAAAAATCACAATAAATTGCGTCTTAAAATAAACTTAAAGTCTACTAAAAATCGAAACAAAAGTAATTTTTAAGTCGCTGTTGTGATATTCTCAATCAAAAGGTAGGTACCACTTTGTCGTTTACCATAAAGACGAAATTTGATTATATCTTTATACAAATAACCTGTCAGAGAAAGTGGTACCTTTTGATTAGGAACGTCACAAATGTTGGTCAGTATGAGGAGTGCAGCCTATAGTTTATTTTTAATTATATTTATATACCTACTACGGTAAGATTGATAAGACAATGTAATTATGCCTCCGAATGAAATAAATACACTGTATCGCAAAACTAAGTGGCGAGACAGCTCATAATGCCATCTCTTGGTTGGTCTTAACAAGGGTAAAGGAGATAGTATTAAGATCTCAGTCGCCAGCTGATATTGCGGCAAGTATAATAAGCACCCCACCCGCGTAGGTACCCTTCCCCGCGCACGCCCTTCTTGCTCAATTGAGTTTTATTTTGCCAGATAGTAAAAAAACCGTGGATCAAAATGACCCAAATTATGAATGATGTCTCAATGTGGTATTATAATATTGTAGACGTAAACTTAATAACATGAATTTTTTTTTGTGGCAGATACAGGGTGTTAATTAGAAAAAATTTTTTTTTAATAAAAGCGGTGGATGAATTTGACACAGATTTGTTTGAATAACATATAACAATGTTCTGTAAAGTACAACACTTCACTTACCGACTCTAATATTTTTTTAGGCGTTTTAGGATCAATATTAGGTATTTATTAAATGCCATTATACCCGTGGATGAAAATGACACAAAATGCGTGTGTACGTCGGAAGCCACTTTGCCTTTACAGGGAAACAAAGTATTTCGTCTCGAATATTTTTTTTACAGAATGCTGATTGAAAAAAGAAATACCTAAATTTCTACCTAAGCAAATACCTAGGATGACACAAAATATTATTTTTAGGTTTAGTATATGGTCTGGAAACTATATATAAAAAATAAGCAACATTAATATTCTTATAACCTCAGAAGTTATTGGTACAGGTCTATGCGTACTTCCCTGCCGGAGCGCAACTGAGGTGCGATCCGGCGTTGGTTTTGAGCACGGGCAGCGGACGGGCATCCGGCGGACAAATCTGTGTCTATTTCTCGCCACACATTGACGGATGTGTCCGCCAGACACATCTTTCAGGCAGATCCGACGGGCAAATCCGTGCGTGTATGGCTAGCTTTTCTTGGGGCAAACAGGTATAATCCCATCTTTTTCTCGCTTGGTAGGTATATTCTAGCAAGCAGTTTTATAGAAAAAGGCGGCTTCTTTTCAAAATTTAGGCGCGAGGCAATAATCTAATACAATATTTCAATCCTCGCCTTTATATACAGCTAAAAAATATTGTATAAAAGGCGGACTTAATACCATAAGGCATAACCTTTAGGCAAAGCAGATAATTTTGGCGCCCATCGACATCCCGAGACGAAGATCGTTTTTTTTTTCTGGGTGACATGGGTTTATATAGATGTAAAGCTATGATTGAAAATAATAGACAAGATAAGTACCAAGTGAACTACTAAGCCGTTTCACGTCGTGAGACATATTAACTTAACTAACTTAGCGGTTTCACTCACGTATTTTTAGTCACTCCCGCGACATGTAGCCATGTGTTGCGCGAGTGACTAAAAATACGTGAGTGAAACCGCTATGTTAGTTAAGTTAATATGTCTCACGTGCACGATAGTTTAAATTCGAAGATACTAAGTTACAATTATTATAGTACACAATTGTATTTTTTTCGTAGGTCGATACGTTTTTATAAGAATTTCCGCGAGCTAGTGAAAAATCCGATTTTCATTTTCATGATATTTTCTTTTAATACTTCCAATATTATTTAAGTAAAGGTTACAATTAATTTTGTAACAATGTCAAGTAATGCAGAAGAATTATAAAAAAAACCGGACAAGTGCGAGTCGGACTTGCTCACCGAGGGTTCCGTACTTTTTAGTATTTGTTGTTATAGCGGCAACAGAAATACATCATCTCATCATCTGTATAAATTTCAACTGTGTAGCTATCACGATTGATGAGATTACAGCCTGGTGACAGACAGACGGACAGACAGACGGACAGGTACGGAACCCTAAAATGATCCAACATAATTGATCTAAAGTTATAGTTTTCCCCTAATTTTCATTTTCCTATTGTCTGCTATTTTATTGCACACAACTGTATACAAAAATAAACACAAAAGGTTCAAATAGTCAGTAGCTAATTTTGAAATTTACTTTTTTATGGCTGGGTCATATATAGTTTGTCAAAGGACTGTCTTATTTCAAACATAGACAGAGATAATCATACTATCTTCGTCTTACACTAGTACTAGCACCCAAAAGAAAAGGATGAGTATAGCTTTTTTGGTTCTTATTTACTGCCAATTTGGTTTGACCAACAGAACTTTATGTAAAAGGGGAATATGGCAGGGGAATGTATGTACATCACTAATCGGAATTCGATTACACAACGTTCGGAATCAATCGAAATTCGACAAGTAGCAGTTAATGTTTAATTTGCCATTCTCACCGGCCTTTATCGTGGTTTCCACTGAATCACAGAGCCTAGGTATTTAATTACAATTGTTGAATGGCTAAATTTAATCGTATATTTCACTGAATTGTTCGGGTGAATTCGGCTAACGACTACGCCGAACTCCGAATAGGGAACCTAGCCAAGATGATAAGTAATCAATGATAAAGAACGCCAATCGAAACGTACCTATGGAAATACTAGACTTATATTGACCGGGATATAGACCGTGATTACCTTTTGTATTGTTTATGAGCTCCCGAATATAAGTCAATATAAGTCTAGTGGAACTAACCGTGAATAATTCAAAACTCCTATGGAAATAATGACTTATGCGGCGCGGGGTGAATCAATCCTTTGATACCTGTAGAAGTGTCCTACGTGGGCGATCTCGTCAATCTCGTTGCGAACGCGTTCGCGAGTTGTTCGCTTACGTAAGACGTTGCGGTCACGAGTTTTCGTAGCATCTGTCATCCCATACATTTTTCTTATCGTTTGGCGTTTGACAAAGTACGATTAGTACTTATCGGTCACTGGAGGTTTTGGTTACCTTTTCTTTAGTGTATAACATCTTTAATTATGTTTCAGTTAATTATAAATATTATAACATAGTACTAGTAGTAGTAGTAGTAGTATTATAGTAGTAGTAGTAGTGTAGTAGTGATTTAAAAAAACCGGCCAAGTGCGAGTCGGACTCGCGCACCGAGGGTACTTTTTAGTATTTGTTGTTATAGCGGCAACAGAAATACATCATCTGTGAAAATTTCAACTTTCTAGGTACCACGGTTCCTGAGATACAGCCTGGTGACAGACAGACGGACAGCGGAGTCTTAGTAATAGGGTCCCGTTTTTACTCTTTGGGTACGGAACCCTAAAAATACAAATCAAAGTATTTAATAACAAAAATAATTTGATTTGTTCCATAATTGTATTTAAACTCCACATTTCATAATGATGAAGTTTATTTTCTTCGAACATTTTTCTCCAGCGTAAGTAATTCTGTAATGATATTACCATCTGAATAGCTCCTCGAACCGACTGTAGTTTTTTTAACCCTCTTACCGCTGCGCTGAAAAGCTCTTTCAGACTTCACTTTAAACATGTTCATTTGGAGTAAGGTCACGCCTAAATGGCAGCGAGCAAAATCGCTATTAAGGCAGGATTCCACCAGTGAGACCTTTCCAGAAAACCGCAGCCAAATAACACTATGCCCTACTCATAGTGTTGTGTTCCTGCCGGTAAATAAGGTTGCCAGAGGTCAACGAGGGTCGGCAGCGAACATGGAACACCTCTGGAGTTGCAGGCGTCCATATGATACGGTGAACGCTTCTCATTAGGCGGGCCATATGCGTGTGCGGCACAAAAATACTCAGTACAAAAATGCTTGGGCCGTACAGTGCTGCACACTGATGGACAGCCTTTAGAAAGGGACAGCGAGTTGCAAATGGACACATTATGAATGGAATTCGTTTATAATACCTACATACCGACGTTTCGAACCCTTTACATTAGCGTCCGTGATCCGCAAAAATTGGTTAACTGAAAATTCAGCTGATCAGCAAAGGGGGTACCTTTGCGGATCAGCTGATTTTTAGGGTTTCCGTACCCAAAGGATGAAAACAGGACTCTATTACTAAGACTTCGCTGTCCGTCCGTCTGTCCGTCTGTCACCAGGCTGTATCTCATGAACCCTGATAGCTAGAAAGTTGAAATTTTCAAATATGATGAATTTCTGTTGCCGCTATAGCAACAAATACTAAAAACGTAATAAAATTTAAGTGGGGCTCAGTGATCTTTTCCCCGTTTTTGCGTAATGTTACGGAACCCTTCGTGCGCGAGTACGACTCGCACTTGGCCGGTTTTTTAAACAAAGAAAATATTGGCCATCAATTTATAACTTCCCTTTCATTTTGTTCTTAAAAAAACTGCCCAGTAACTGTTTTCCAATAGCACCGAACTCCGAACGCTGTAACCGCTGCCTGTACCTAACTATCGCGGTAACCGAAGACAATAATCTCGTTTTGGTGTTTCTTAAATGATGTTTCTTCTAATATTCGATTATATATCGCTTAGCTTATCAGTAACTGCAGCCTTACTTTGCAAGATATTGGAAATACTAAGCCCGTTGAATGCTTACTCCGTCTTCTGGAAAAGATGCACATACGACGTGTCTTTCGTGAAGCAAATACTTCTATGTATTTAAGAGTATTTAATAAGTATTTGTATGTATTTAAGAGTATTGAAAGGCTTCCAATCACATAGTATAAAACAAAGTCGCTTCCTGCTGTCTGGATGGATGTCTGTCCCTATGCATGCTTAGATCTTTAAAACTATACGCAACGGATTTTGATGCGGTTTTTTTTAATAGATAGAGTGATTCAAGAGGAAGGTTTATATGTATAATACATCCACATTGCACTCGTGCGAAGCCGGGGCGGGTCGCTAGTACATGAATAAAGCGTTATTTCGTCTTTCGCGTCGTTTTCGTTTGAATAGCGTCGATAGCAAACGTACTACCTTCGCCTATAAATCTTTGCAACACTAGGGTGCTCTCATACAAAGCTAGAGCCCATGCAATCTCAAAATTTCCGAAAATTTCTGGTAACTTTCATGGGAAAATTCTCATGCAAGTTTCCAGTTAAAAAGTTCCCGTTCAGATTGGGGATTATTACGATTGCTTCTTATAACATTTACGTCACTCATTTGCGTCTATTTAGAATAAAATAGAATAGAATAGTTTTTATTCGTAAACACACAGACAACAGACATACCTACATTAAAAGAACAGTGAAAATAAAGTGTCACGAAATGGCCCCATCTCAGCATGCTGCTGGCGACTTCCAGCGCTGATCTTGCGATGAGATCATCAAGTGAGAATCACAGAAGAAAACATAGAAATCAAAACTAAGACTGTAAGAAGGTTTGGCAATAAACACGCAATAAACATATCGAGAATGTTTCACGAGAACTATGCAATATTTGAAAATGGTGCATTCCACGAGAATGTCCCTTACGCTGAGTGCATCGTATCATTTTCTGTACACTTTTTAGAACAACAGTGACCTTCTTCTTTCAGAGCATGAGAAATGAAAAATGATATACCTATACTTATTTTAAGACGCTAATTAGTTTTTTACGTAGTTGAATTTCAAGTAACAATAGAAGCAGAAACTATACTAAGTTTACCTTTCGATTTCAACTGTAATTCAGGAAAACCTTTTTAATGTTCCGAAGACCGGAGCACTTTGTCTCCCCTACCAATTGGAATTGAATTATATCTGTCTTGGCCACGTATTATCTTTGGTTGTAGGCGAATATACTCAGGCCAGAGCCATTATACTGGGATCCTCAGATCCAACATTTGTGTCTTTCCGATCACACAACAACGGTGTTCCGGATATTTGGAAGGCGGCGGAGCCGAAGCCAACACGTAGATTCCCTTTTGACACTTTAATGAAATGTAAGGGGTACACCTAGCGGATGCTGCCATTGCCCGTGTCATGGGACGCACGCAGAGCCCGCCAGGGTGTAATAACTATTGGGAATTGATGGAATCTAGAATGAACTAGTCTATTGGGTGAAAGCGATGGACTGAATAATAAAACCGGGCGCCTGCTTATAAAAATATCATATTTATTTTATTTTTAGAAATTACCTAGTACTTAATAATGAGAGAAAGCGACCAAATTCGGCAAGTGTTCGGAACAGAGCTAGTCCTCGAACCCCATTATTTTCCGCCGATGCCCGCTGTTAGTACGTAGTTACGTACACTGAGACAAGGTATATACCTATTGTATATACCTACATATTATTTTATACATCTTATGTAGACGTCCTAGTACTTGTTACTGTCCCAGTGCTTATCATCTTTAAACTTACGTACTACCACAGATTACGTAATAGTATTATCATACAGAACGGCCACGCACCGCCCCGCCCCGACTCGAATTACCTCGCCCCGCGACAGCAGATTGACGGCCGGTTGCCGGCCGCTCAGTACTATTTTAGATACAAACGTGCCGTTCACACATAGAAACGCAAGTGATTTTTGATGTATAGCGTGTCCGCCCTGTGACCAAGTGGATGCTGGATGCCAGAAGATGGTCTCAGACGCAGCTGGCCCAGACGGAGATGGCGGAGCGACCTATACACCTTCCTCAACAACTGGCCGGAAGAGACACTAAATCGGGAGTCATAAGAACAAGGGGAGAGGCCTTTGCCCTGCAGTGGGACAGCAGAATAGGTAGGTTAGGAAAAATAAAATAAAAAAAATTGAAAAAAAAAACACCGTTTTCCTGAGGCATGTACCTCAACAGAAGGAAAAGTAATGGAAAGCTTTGCACGTTTCTGTTAAGCTTCCGCAGCTTGGTTAAAAGCGATTTTACCGGCGTGCCTAAAGGACGCAAGTTCGAATCTCGCCTGGACAATTTTTTCTATTTTTCCTTTAATTTAAAAATTTGAAGTTACCTAAGAGCTTGGTTTAAGAAAGCTCTTACATAAAACCGTGACCTACTAAACAGTAAATTATCTATACATCTCATCGACTCGCCCTCGCCCCGTTTAAGGGCGGTACGTGGTGTCATTTGTCAGTGCTCTTACAAACTTCCGACTATTTCCGTAGCTTCACGAGGTAGTTTAACCAGTTTAAATAAAAACTTTCGGACCATTGCATTATTATAAGAACGTTCGACGTGTTGCCTGTCTGTCGCACTTGTAAATTCGTAAGTGTGACAGGGAGGCAACATGTCGAACTTGGTTCGTGGTAGACCCCCAGACTGTAAGAGTTTAAATATACGCTCACGTTGAAGCAATACTCTTAAAAACCGAAGAGAATCGAGAATAACAGCTAAGATTCATTTAAAACGCGGGGCGTCATTTCCCGGTAACGTTCACTTGAACGGGTGCATGTTAACCTTTTACCTCCATTTTTCTTTTTGCTTTATTTCAGTCCCTTAATGAGGGGACCGTAGGGGATTTTGCAAATCCGTCAAAAAAATGTATGTACCGCAGATTATTGACGAAATGCGCAAAAAAATAGCATTTTTACTTTCCTCTTGTTTTCCTTCTGGTTTTTAGAGTTGTGGTAAGTTGTCAAAAAGTTGAAAAAGTTTTCGGTAATTGAAAATTTTAAAAAAGTATAAGAAACTTCCATTTTACGATTCAGAAAGTTTCGATCCCCGTACAAAAATGTGAGAAGTTTCTGAAACTTTCCCTCGTGATTATTTTCTATATTTCTGCGGCCTACCGCGAACACAGACAAACAACCCACCTCTTCTTTTACTCCAATGAGGGCTAACGCGTATGAATTCGCCGCTAGGGGCGCTAGTGTAGATGGTGGTCTTTTCCATAGTTCGAAATGTCAAATGTCACTTGGCACTTCAATGACTGACAGCTGTTCTTTAGTCTTTTGGACCACCATCAACAGAGGCGCCAACTGGTGAGCAAAAAAACGATAGCCCTCATTAAGGTGTAATTAATGTAATTATGGCCGTAGGCCGGACAGCCATCTGGCCAAATATGGTCTCCGCTGGGGTCTCTATTGTTTGACAAAATTATTGAAAGTCATAATGTAATGATTGTCATATTATCATTAGTCATAATTTGGATTTTCTCAGAAACGCGTAACTTTTCAGGATTGCCATAAAACAAACCTAACCTAACCTAACCTCTATCTATAGGATGACCCGAGGAAAATCCTGAAAAGTTAACGGTTTCAGAATTATGACTAATGATAATGTGACAATAATTACATTATGACTTTCAATAATTATGTCAAACAAAACCTCCCTGGCAACGGGAATGCACTCATTTTTTAGCCATCCTGTATATCGGCGCTAGATTGCCAACGTTACATTAAACGAATTGGCTGTATTAGCCCGGCACGGCATTAACTTTTATTTCTGCTATTAGTGCTACCGCTCACCTGCTGAGCGGAGATTAAAATAGCGGAGTCACTTTGCGAGAAAACATTAGGAAGTTTCTAAACGAAATGAAATGAAAATGAAATGAAATTCTTTATTTTCAGGCAACTGTTGGCCCATAGATAAATACCTTAAAACTAGCAGACATATTATTATAAAATAAAAAACTAAAACTAAAAACACACAATAAAGAAAGACACAGCAGTGATCTCATAGGTGTACCATGAGCCAAGTTCGTTACAAGGGTAGGACTAAAAGACGCACCGACGATATCTTTAGGATATTGTTGGATAAGGAGAGTCATCGATTCATCATTGGGATATAGTAGTCCAAAGTTTCAAATTGATGTGGGAAATGAAGATGTTGATTTCGCTAGTAACAAGGCCATAGGATCTGCTAATATCAGAGCCATAAATACTATTTTTGATAAAACTTGGCTTTTGTCTCAAATCAGCTTTTCGTGAAAATCAAAATAAGATACATACTTATATGAACTACTTTACCAAGTATGTGCAATAGCAACGCTCCGCAATCCGCATTCCATATTTATTTTATAACTTCGTCTGCGAATAATGCTATAATTAATTCGCGATTGAACTATCCTACATCCGTTTCTTGGGCCGGCGAAGTTTGGAATTACTTCCACACCAAATGTCACTTAAATACTTTCAGCAGCTTGAGTGTGAAGAAGTAACATACAGACAGAGTAACTTTCGCATTAAAATATTAATAGGGATTCTTACTTAATTTCTGTCGCCGGCTCCGAAGCGTTTATTCATAGTAGTGACTTCTCTGCATTTTACAGCGCTGTAATAGCGCCATTATTTTTAACGGCGATTGTTTCCGAGAGATTAGTTCTCGGATTTCATCACGGATTATCATCCCATCAACATCTACAGTTTCGGACCTTGATTAAAAAGGCCCAGGATAGGCTTAATCTAGAAAAATGAGTTGCCAATCTTTTTTCAGATTTTAGTTACCAAAAAACGTCCACCCTTTAGCAACTTTTATTCTTGTTATCCTAGAGGGCCTAGCTGAGATTTGGCGTCTCTTAGCGCCCCTTGCACCATCCTACTAACCCGGGGTTAAGCGGTTAAACCGTTTACCCAGAGTCGAATGGTACTGGTAACCATGGTAACTCCAGGTATAACCGGTCGCTTAGTCGCTTATAGAAAATTAAGTAATTTCTATGGCGGCGCACTGTGGACGCCCACTGACTGCCTCATCTAGGGAACATAGGATATTAAGTTTAGTCAAGTAACTTAAAATAATTCATGACAATTATACGTGACGTTTTCAAGCAAAAGGTACCACATTGTCGCTTACCATAAGGACGAAATTTGCTTGTATCTATATACGAATAACCTGTCAGAGCGTCCTTATGGCAAGCGACAATGTGGTACCTTTTGCTTGAAAACGACACTGTACAGTTTTAAAAGATTCAAAAAGATTCAAATATTTATTTGTTCATTTACGTCTTTATTGAGTCTAAATAAGTGGGCCTCAATAGGTGCCTAAATTAAATTAAAACAGACAAAATAATCAACAAAGAACACCAGACGCGTTTATTGGATTAACAGAATTGTTGTTTATTCAACCCTGGTGCCATTTATTCTCTAATAAAATTATCCAAAAGCAACCCCTACTATGAATACGCAAAATATAGGTACCTATGGATATTTGTAGCGAGATTCTGCCGACTGCGCCAATGGGGTTGGCATCTGTCAAAGGTTTGCAGAGATGGCGCCATCATAGCTTGTCCCTTTTTCTATGAGATTTGGCTTAAAGGGCTGGCATCCAGGGCATCAAAAAAAACATAAATTTGACACAATTCTAGGGTTTGACAGGGCAAGCTACGCTGGCGCCATCTGCTAAATATTTCGACCGGCCAACCCCATTTGATTGTGACAAGTGTAACCGAAACCCGCAATCGGCGTAAAGGGGCCCACTGACTATCAGTCCGCCGGACGATATCGGCCTGTCAGTTAGAACAAAAATTTGACAGTTCCGAACAACTGACAGGCTGATATCTTCCGGCGGACTGATGGTCAGTGGGCCCCTTAAAATTCGAGTCCATTTTGGGTCATACACATTTTATAGCAAGCTCGTTCTATCTATCGCTCTCGCTCTATCTTGTAGACATGGCCAAACAACTATCCGTTGTATCTCTAGTCTAGACGGCTCCTTCAAATGAGTGTATTGTTTTATAGACTGTATATAATATGTACCACTGGGGCACGATTATGATTTTGATTTTAATTTCTTGTTCTAAAGGGGCCCGCTGACTATCAGTCCGCCGGACGATATCGGCCTGTCAGTTAGAACACTAAGAACAAAAATTTGACAGTTCCGAACAACTGACAGGCCGATATCGTCCGGCGGAATGATATTCAGTGGGCCCCTTAAAACTGCCTTGGATTTAAACTGTCAGCTGTCAAAAGTGACATTCCCGGTCTGAAAATATCACTTTAGACAGCTGAAAAATCAAGTCCATAACCGTTTCAGAACCATGGATGTAAGTAAAGGGAGGCAGATATGGCTCCCGGCGCTCGATCGTGAGCCATCAAATATAGGTTCCAGAACCGTACGGCTGACGCCAATGTGTCAAGATTGTCACAATCATCTACTAAATATTGCCTGCATTTTAGTTTTGTCAACTCTCGTCATGCGTCTATTATTAATAAAAGGGTCATTGTTCAGGACAAGAAATTAATATGAGAATATTAAATAATTTCACGGTTTAGACTCACTTGAGAGGTCTCCTTTCTCAAACACTAATAGTGCGAGCAGCGTTCACGACGACCGTGTATTGCGTACTGCCGCGCGCCGCGACGCTCGCTGCGCGCGCGCCGAGAAAGCCGGTTGGGGGAGGTATTGCGCTATCGTTGTAGGCGGGCATAGTGGTGTGTTTGGGTTTGGGTCACCTAACACTTGTAGCAACACACAAGTGAGTTTAAACCGTGAAATTATGTTAGTATGTCTCACAACAGTTTAAATTCGAATATGAGATTATTCAGAATCGGGCTCCTGGTAAGGGCCAGTAGTAAGCGGGAGTGGCCAATTAGTCCCCTCCGACTGATCGGATCCAAGCTGATGATTTAATGCCCCAATAACGCGGGAGCGCGGGACCAATAACGGCAATCATTTGGCTAAAACATCGATTTACGTTACTGTTTCATAAATTCCATTCCAACAGGGTCTGTATCCGCTACGCTATCGTAGCATAGTCCATTTCGCAGCAAAACCCAACCAACTGATTGTAATCCAATTTAAACTATCGTGAGACATATTAACTTAACTAACTCCCGAAACATGCCGCGCGAGTGACTAAAAATACGTGAGTGAAACCGCTAAGTTAGTTAAGTCAACTGATTGTACATTATATTTCGAATAAAAATTATCGTTGCTCGCTTGTTTACGGTCGCCCCAACAAGCATAACAGAAAAATCAGCTTGAATTTAGACTTTAAACCGCGGGAATACGGTACATAATTAGATTAGTTTTTCAATGGCTGTTATGAGTTGTAGGGCTGATCTCAAATGAAGGCAAGTATCGAAACACATTCATTTAAGGAAATTTATATTAAGGTTTGTGTACCTGAACCTTTTTACCTTTCCCTCGTATTCACACATTGTTTAGGCGTAACGGTGTATGCGGCTTTATTTTTAAACAGCTCATAAATAAAATAAATAATAAAGTGACATTCTTATGCATAAATAGTATTGTCACTCAACAATATGAGTGCCATGTTAGGATAGTTATACTATACATTTGTGTTGTACAAGCGTTCCGTCGAGCAACAACTAACGGTACCTACCTAAACTTTTTCGCCATTCCGATGTTTCGAACAAACGTTCGCTGCACATGTACTCCACCGATATGGTACGAGTTGCCCTGAGCGTACCCACGACACGACAGCGCGAGGCGCCGGAGGACCATTTTTATCACCTGTCACCATGCCTGTCAGGTTCTAACAAGTATGTAAGTGCGAAAGTGACAGGCGATAAAAATGGAACCATGCTGACACCGCTGGTTGACGACGGTCCAGGACCTGAAAGAGTAGATAAAACACCGTAGCCCAAAACCGGGAACAATGGAAAAGACAGAGAAGGAGAGCCGACCCCAGATAATGCTATAAGGCTTAGGACAAGAAGAAGAAACGTTCAGAATGCGGAGCCGCTCTTTCAACCAACAGTTTATTGCAATAGCAAAGCTTCTTAACTAGGTTATCGTTTGGGTGCAAATGTTTCTTCTGAAAATTATCTAATATGAAAGTCTTAGTGATTTTGACTTTGACTCGACAACTACTTGGACCAAATAGCCAGTATGCACCGACTTCCTTTTTACGTAGGTACAAACCGGCCAAGTGCGAGTCGGACTCGCGCACGAAGGGTTCCGTACCATTACGCAAAAAACGGCAATCACGTTTGTTGTATGGGAGCGGCCCCCCTTAAATATTCATTTTATTCTGTGTTTAGTATTTGTTGTTATAGCGGCAACAGAAATACACTATCTGTGAAAATTTCAACTGTCTAGCTATCACGGTTCATGAGATACAGCCTGGTGACAGATGGACAAAGAGACGGACAGACGGACAGCGGATTCTTAGTAATAGGGTCCCGTTTTTACCCTTTGGGTACGGAACCCTAAAAACAGCAATTACTTAAGCAGACATTAAGCTATTACCCAATTAAGCAAGGCTCTTGTTAAATAAAGGTTTTACGATATCAAATAAAAATAGGAATTCTGTAAAACGCTTTTTTATTATAGCAGGTTAAAATAACTCTCAATCCCAAAAGCTGCAAACAGTCGGCATCAGCGATTCCGCATCAGAGTAAAAATTAAACTTGCAAGTGGATTCATATGAACACGCAAAATGAGTTTCTGTACATTATACAGACAAGTAACAGTAGTATTAATAATCCATAATGTTACTATTGTATGTAAACACCTTGTAATACGTGTTGGCATTCAATAAATGATATGAATGAAAGAATGAATGAATGAATGAATGAATGAATGTTTCTTTATTCAGGCAATAGACCCATTACATACAATACAATAAAACATAATATGATATGATATGGTTAAATAGTGGCCATATACGTATGTAGCGTTCAAAATTTCTAGGCCAGCGTCTTTTTTGCACGCTACATATTTTAAGTACTTACTTTTCATACCTTGGTATCTCCACTTTACATGTAGGGGAGGTACCCGAAAAAAGTTATCCTACTCTTTATTTTACTATTATATCCGCGCAATTGATTTACTCGTATATATCAATGCCAAACTGAAGATTTCTAGCACTAACATCCAAGGAGCAAGGCCGTGGGCAGACAGACGGGCAGAAGGACATGGCGAAACTATAAGGCCCGGGTTCCTACAGGGGTATTAGGTTATGGAACCCTAAAAATAGAAGCAGTTCTGATCTTGACACTTATTCCCGATTATAGGAATTTACGACTTAAAATAAACTATCATCTTTATTCAATGATATTCATACTGTTACTTTTAAGCTGATTGTACCCACAGTCGTTTAAAACGGAATGTTGTTATGCCGACACATGGCGCCCCGCGGCCACGGTCATTCAAGACTGTTCGACGCCGTGTCAAACACAAAAGCTGTCACTCGGACGCCACGTCACCGAAGTATTAAAACTGAAATTGAACTTTATGCACAATACACGTAGGTCTATGTTGCGCTCTGGTCTTTGACCAATTTATCAGTCTTTGGCGTTGAACCTACTGTGCCGATATATCCGTCATTGGCGTCCAAAAGGTAATTAACCTAAAGTAAGTTTTTCTAAGGTAAGTAAATTTTTCTTTTTATTCATACTGTAAATATTATGGTGATTGTGCCCACAGTCAAACTATACGTAATATTGTTATGCTGACACATTATGGCGCCCCGCGGCTGCGGCCATTCAAGACTGTTTTAATTAAGTCACATTGACAGGAAATTACATTCGTACCCCTAGTGTAAATTTCATTCCACAGCGTGACGTGATGTACGCGTTTGCGTTAAGTCTCATTTTGTATGGGATTATGAGTTTCCAAAAAGTTCCGCTTGGCGCGCGCCAGTGTTGGGCGTTATTTAGATAATTTCTTATCTAGATAATTATTTCAAACAACTTTATGAATAAATTAATTAATAATAAATGTATTAATAAATTTATTTTTCACCTCAGCAGCTCGAACAAGCCTACTTTCGTCACTCCCTGGAGTGAGGAAAGTGCGACTTTCCTCACTCCAGGGAGTGAAACAATGTAGCTTTTTAATTTAGTAAAGGCCATGAACTTCATACTTTTATTACATTTTTTTTTATGGTATGGTACGGTACGGTGAGGTACGGTACGGTACGGTACGGTACGGTCCGGTCCGGTCCGGTCCGGTCCCGTCCCGTATTGTATCGTATCGTATCGTACATATTATAATACTTTTTTTTTCTGTTTATTCTGTGTAATTTGAAATACATTTTAACCTTTAATATGTTCTCACTACTGAGGTGAAAAATTATGTGTGCAACACGAGAGCAAAGTTATTTTACATCTCGTGTTTTCGAGTCCCTCGCTACGCTCAAGATTCTACCTTAGAATCACTCGCTTCGCTCGTGATTCAATTATATAATCTTTCGCTTTCTCGGGACTCAAAATAAACACTCGCAAGAAAAACCAACTTTCCTCTCTTGTTGCACAAATAACTATTGTCGAGGCTCAAAATTCAACATTTACAGTGCAAAGTGCAAACATACATCAACATTTATAAATACAACAGACAAATTTAGAACCAAAATAAATTTAAATGCCTCGGTAGAGAGTACCATTTGGAGTTGAAATTCTAGCGCGCACAAGTTGTTTTGCAGAAATCGCGAACCGTCTGGTTGACGTAACTGGTGGCCGAAGAGCTGGCGGCTTCCTCTCACAACTTATCAGCATTGCGATACAGCGAGGAAATGCCGCCAGCATCCTTGGTACAATGCCTCAAGGGTCTATTTTAAATTTAAGTACCTTTGTATATTTAATTACTTAAATAAATGATTTTAATACTTAAAAATAACATTCATAAGGTACTCGTATGTATGTCTGTGACCTTGACTGCATTTATTATGTAAATCCGACCCTTCAACTCCGGTTTAAAGTCGTCCCAAAGTGCTCTGATTTCAGCCCAATCCCTTTTCAGCCTGAAAAAACAGTGTCATTTAAAAGGTCATGAGCTACGTAAATGTAGAATTGGAGTCTATGTCACGTTTATTGCGGCCCTTATACAGGGTGTCCTTAGCCATTGGACAAAGCCGAAATGTACATATGCATTAGGGTAATTAGAATCAGTATAACAATAATCAAACCAACCGGTGTAGCCACGGTGTAGCGGTTACGAAGAAATTAACAAATTACGATTTTTTACTTTGGAGCAGCCTGTAATGTGTTAATAGCTCCTAATAAATAGTATGAAACCTTCTTCGACCTAATTGATTATCTTTTTAGGGTTCCGTACCTTAAAAAGGAAAAAACGGAACCCTTATAGGATCACTCGAGCGTCTGTCTGTCTGTCTGTCCGTCTGTCACAGCCTATTTTCTTCAAAACTACTGAACCAATTAAGTTAAAATTTGGTATATGTAATTTTGTGACCCAAAGACGGACATGGGGGTAAATGAGAAAATTTAAAAAAAAGTTTTTTAAACTATATCGTGTTACATATCAAATGAAAGAGCTTATTGTAATAATCTCAAATATATTTTTTTTAGAATTTTAAGATAAACAATTTAGAAGTTATTCAAGAAAATAGGCAAAAAATGACCTTTCCCCCTCCTTTATCTCCGAAACTACTGGGTCAAAAATTTTGAAAAAAAATACACAAAATAGATTACCTATAGATTACAGGAAAACCTATAAAAATGTGCAGTCAAGCGTGAGTCGGACTTAATTACTTAGTTTTTGATTTGACCCCTACGGGTTTTTTAAAGACATTTCACATGAAAAATACATTGTTTAAATTGTGTAATGTACGGAACCCTTGGAACGCGAGTCCGACTCGCACGTGGCCGGTTTTTTATTTATGACATTAATAAGATTCTGACTTTTGACAAATGTCATCATTGCCGCACATTTTCGAACAAGCTGTCAAAAACACTGCCAATGATTAATACAGTATGTTTCCTTTTGTTGTCGATCATTGGAATTAATTTTTGTTTGAAAATTTGTTTTTTTTACCTTTTGCTCTAATTAAAAAAATATTACGTTAGAACATTCCTGAGCAGTAACCCTAAGTGGGATTTCAGGGTTTGTCCAATAAGGTCACCCTGTATAGAAAAACTAAATCTGCCTCCTAATAAAGAGTGCAGTAACTCGTGTTTCTGTCAAAATAGTTAACACACATATCTTATTCGGAATCAGCAAGACGAGCTCTGCAATTTCGTCTTTGACGTGCAATATAAAATATGGCAGGAACTTGACTTTTTAATTAACGCAGTAACTTAAATTCTGTATATGAAGGGTACACGGAAAAAAACATGTCTAGTCACTTTGACAACATTTTGAGTTATCGCGGTTTGAAAGGAACGATGTGGGTAATTAACCATATTATTTTCGTGTATAGGTGTTTTTAAAGTGAGACCAAAACGAGTTATATTTATAATTGCAGCGGTAACAGAAGTTGTAACTAACAGTTCATTAAGGGCTCTACATTTTGAGATTAAAATCTCATTTTCCAAAAAAGTGACTAGACATGTTCTTTCCGTGTACCCTTCATATAGTTTACCAAGCATAAGTGCAAAAAGTTTAGATAGGTAGGTACTGCACGAGTTTTTGGAACTAAAAGAGCAGTAACTATAGTAACTACACTTAACAGTGGATGAATCCATCTTTAACTTTATTGAGCACGCTATTCATAAGGGCAGTAGATTTAATCTACGCAGACAAAGTCGCAGGCACAAGTTAATACTATTTATAATTGTAAGCCATAATTGTTTTAATTTGGGCAAACAATGTGATCGTTAACGACCGTTAACATTAATTGTCCCATTAAGCACTTGTTAAGAGTATTTTATTGCAGTTTAAAAATGGTCTTTAAAAGTAATTAACAGTTTAACTAAAATTTGCTAAACAGTTAAACTGCTGTTATTGCCACCTTCAAGGTATTATAGAGGGGTAATACAAGTGGGTGAGGTAAAAGAAGACAGAAATTTTTGTCTGTCACTCTAATTACGTCTTAATGAGAGTAAAAGAGAAAGATCCCCGCAATTTGCGAATTTCGGTTTTCGCGGTAGCCCCTCTGGACAGGGACTCGTGGAGAAATACCTTGCTATGATGCCCACATGATGCCATAACCCGACCATGAAGAAATGCCCGGTCGGTGATAAAGAAAAAGCATGACACTATTTTCAATTTCCTCTTATAATAATAATAAATAAATTCATTTATTTCAGATACATGATCCATAATTACAACTATTTACAGAAACAACAATTCCTCAATAAAATTAGAAAAAAAAAGAAACATTAAAATTAAAATCAGTAAAAACTAAAATTAACACTAATATCATAAAACTAACAAAATAAAACTAACGATTCAGTTAGACGCTTATAGGAATCGCAATAAGACTATCTTTCTCTATCAAAGAATGTCAGGCCCTTGAGTAAGTAAGTTACATACAAGTGGGCTGCATTACTGGTGTATTCTGAAGCCGAATGACACCTTCAGTTTGACAATTGCGTAAGCCTCAAGAGGGTTACTTGTAATTGCTTACATAGATGCACCTCCCTTGTGTTTTCGTCGACTAGGATTGAGCTCTGATTGGTTACACGACTGGTAGGCGACCGTGCGAGCCAAGTTTACACTCTTTGATAGAAAAAGATAGTCTTATTGCGATTCTTATAAGAGGAAAGAGAAAATAGTGCCATGCTTTGTCCTTATCACCGACCGGGTGGCATCATAGGTGGGAGGCGATGGCGAAATACCGAAATTTATAAGTGAAAGAGAAAAAATCCTATGCTGCCCAAATTTTATTTGAATATACTTTCTCTTACCCCCGGTCGCCCGGTGGCGCGTCTATAACTACTTGTATATACTATGTCTATGGTGCGAGCCAATGTACCTAACTATTCCTTCTTGACAACATATTGTTCCTTATTATTATTCCCAATGAGTGATTAAACCTTCAAATCGCGGCACTAATGCGGCTACGAACGTCACTCATTCTATCAAGAAAATTGATAGTGACGTCAGTGACAGCGCCCGCATCAATGCTGCAGTGATGTCGTAACAGTTATGCAGCTGCAGTTATCACCAACGTGACATTTATTTTTCAATTTTCGTTTATTGAAAAATGATTGTTATGTTATGAGTTATGACACTTATGACCTCTTTTAGGGTCGGTCGCACCAAACTGTCTGTCACCGTTAAAGCGTTTGCTAAATTTTATTGTATGGGAAGTTTCATAGTTAACTGCCGAGTGACGTTGATCAATTTGTCAATTGTGGTTGGTGCAACTGGCCCTTAATATCTACACCTACGTACGTACGAGGACACAGAAATGCTACTAGAAGTATAGGTAGTTACATAGAAGTTAAGTAAAGTAGGAGAGATCTATATTACACTGTACAAATTAATTATTTATTTATGTCACCAATTAACTTTCTAGACAGTCGAAGATTAGTCATAGTCACTTAGGTTATTGTTATTATAAATAACCATTTTGTCTGGTAAGCATTTACCCACTGATACATTGACTTACAAAAGTGCATACCTAAGATACAAGTAAATGTTTACTTAGTTTAGGTATTGTTATCAAATGTCCATGAGCGACAGAAAATACAAATTCGCTCTGTATTAAAGTTTTTAACTTGACCTGTACCTATTTTGAGTCGAATCTATGAATGTACTAGTATTTAAGTATATGATATGATATGATTTATTTATCTCACAATATACAATTGCACTTAAAATTACACATGGTAATAAATTGTATATTTACCACTGTATAAAACCAATTAGCATAAGTTTTAAATGAATAAATATTATCTTATCTTATCTTATTATCTTACCTTTTACTCTAGTTTTGAATTGACCATTACTTACGTAATTGCACAAACGGCGCAACTGCATTCAATCTCAAATGAAATCACGAACCAGTGTGGACTGTTTGTTCGCCATCAAACGTACGACTTGACGGCAAACGGGCCGGCCTGCTTGACGCAAACATGGCAAGGCTTCCTAAAAAGGACGGGTCTTAGAGCAAAGACGTTGGCGCTTACGCCCTTTCTTACGAAGTGTAAGGCAGTTCACAAAGCTTACTAGTGACAAGTACGTGACGATGGTTGGGTGGCCAGTAAAAAGCCTGATTTTGTATGGGATTTTGAGTTTCAAAACGTCCCGCTTGGCGCGCTGTTCAAAATGCCATACAAAATGATACTTAACTCAAACGCGTACCGTCACGTCACGCTATCGAATGAAATGTATAGTAGGGGTTCTGTATATATTATGTTGAGTATCACGAAAGGTGTAAAGAAAATAAGGCAAAATGGCCCTTTCCTTTCACAATATGACCCCTTCAGGTTAAAGTAGGTAAGGTTAAGTTTATCTACATGTCTAACACATTTTCAAGATATGACTTGTGTCAAGATAATTCACGTGCTAGAGTTTTAAATCCTGCTGCTCTATTGTGAAAGCTTAAACTAAGCTAGGTAACTACTTAAAAAATTTAAGAACCAACAAAATAGACTTTTGCGTAAGTGACTTTTTGCCACAGTCATTTTTCGAAAGGCTACATCAAGTAATATTCCGCTTCAAATCTAACGTCGTTTTAAATTAGAAGGGACATTTTACGAAAAAAACATTTATAGACGTTTCACGATCCCTATCGTTTTGTAAACCAGCAGGTTAAGTATTTCTGGATTAAACTTACAGCAAAAATTTAAGAACTAACAAAATGAACTTTTGCGAAAGTGACTTTTTGCCACAGTCATTTTGCGAAAGACTACAAAATTACTGCCACAAAAATGTGACTTTCTTTCAAGTAATATTCCGCTTCAAATCTAACGTCGTTTTAAATTAGAAGGGACATTTTACGACACATACATTTATAGACGTTTCACGATCCGTATCGTTTTGTAAACCAGCAGGTTAAGTATTTCTGGATTAAAATTAAAGCAAAAATTTAAGAACTAACAAAATGAACTTTTGCGAAAGTGACTTTTTGCCACATTCATTTTGCGAAAGACTACAAAATTACTGCCACAAAAATGTGACTTTCTTTCAAGTAATATTCCGCTTCAAATCTAACGTCGTTTTAAATTAGAAGGGACATTTTACGAAACAAACATTTATAGACGTTTCACGATTCCTATCGTTTTGTAAACCAGCAGGTTAAGTGTTTCTGGATTAAACTTAAAGCAAAAATTTAAGAACTAACAAAATGAACTTTTGCGAAAGTGACTTTTTGCCACAGTCATTTTGCGAAAGACTACAAAATTACTGCCACAAAAATGTGACTTTCTTTCAAGTAATATTCCGCTTCAAATCTAACGTCGTTTTAAATTAGAAGGGACATTTTACGAAAAAAACATTTATAGACGTTTCACGATCCGTATCGTTTTGTAAACCAGCAGGTTAAGTATTTCTGGATTAAACTTACAGCAAAAATTTAAGATCTAACAAAATGAACTTTTGCGAAAGTGACTTTTTGCCACAGTCATTTTGCGAAAGACTACAAAACTACTGCCACAAAAATGTGACTTTCTTTCAAGTAATATTCCGCTTCAAATCTAACGTCGTTTTAAATTAGAAGGGACATTTTACGAAACATACATTTATAGACGTTTCACGATCCGTATCGTTTTGTAAACCAGCAGGTTAAGTATTTCTGGATTAAACTTACAGCAAAAATTTAAGAACCAACAAAATGAACTTTTGCGAAAGTGACTTTTTGCCACATTCATTTTGCGAAAGACTACAAAATTACTGCCACAAAAATGTGACTTTCTTTCAAGTAATATTCCGCTTCAAATCTAACGTCGTTTTAAATTAGAAGGGACATTTTACGAAAAAAAACATTTATAGACGTTTCATGATCCCTATCGTTTTGTAAACCAGCAGGTTAAGTGTTTCTGGATTAAACTTAAAGGAAAAATTTAAGAACTAACAAAATGAACTTTTGCGAAAGTGACTTTTTGCCAAAGTCATTTTGCGAAACACTACAAAATTACTGCCACAAAAATGTGACTTTCTTTCAAGTAATATTCCGCTTCAAATCTAACGTCGTTTTAAATTAGAAGGGACATTTTACGAAACAAACATTTTTAGACGTTTCACGGTTCCTATCGTTTTGTAAACCAGCAGGTTAAGTGTTTCTGGATTAAACTTAAAGCAAAAATTTAAGAACTAACAAAATGAACTTTTGCGAAAGTGACTTTTTGCCACAGTCATTTTGCGAAAGACTACAAAATTACTGCCACAAAAATGTGACTTTCTTTCAAGTAATATTCCGCTTCAAATCTAACGTCGTTTTAAATTAGAAGGGACATATTACGAAAAAAACATTTATAGACGTTTCACGATCCCTATCGTTTTGTAAACCAGCAGGTTAAGTGTTTCTGGATTAAACTTAAAGCAAAAATTTAAGAACTAACAAAATGAACTTTTGCGAAAGTGACTTTTTGCCAAAGTCATTTTGCGAAACACTACAAAATTACTGCCACAAAAATGTGACTTTCTTTCAAGTAATATTCCGCTTCAAATCTAACGTCGTTTTAAATTAGAAGGGACATTTTACGAAAAAAAACATTTATAGACGTTTCACGATCCGTATCGTTTTGTAAACCAGCAGGTTAAGTATTTCTGGATTAAACTTAAAGCAAAAATTTAAGAACTAACAAAATGAACTTTTGCGAAAGTGACTTTTTGCCACAGTCATTTTGCGAAAGACTACAAAATTACTGCCACAAAAATGTGACTTTCTTTCAAGTAATATTCCGCTTCAAATCTAACGTCGTTTTAAATTAGAAAGGACATTTTACGAAAAAAACATTTATAGACGTTTCACGATTCCTATCGTTTTGTAAACCAGCAGGTTAAGTGTTTCTGGATTAAACTTAAAGCAAAAATTTAAGAACTAACAAAATGAACTTTTGCGAAAGTGACTTTTTGCCACAGTCATTTTGCGAAAGACTACAAAATTACTGCCACAAAAATGTGACTTTCTTTCAAGTAATATTCCGCTTCAAATCTAACGTCGTTTTAAATTAGAAGGGACATTTTACGAAACAAACATTTATAGACGTTTCACGATTCCTATCGTTTTGTAAACCAGCAGGTTAAGTGTTTCTGGATTAAACTTACAGCAAAAATTTAAGAACTAACAAAATGAACTTTTGCGAAAGTGACTTTTTGCCACAGTCATTTTGCGAAAGACTACAAAATTACTGCCACAAAAATGTGACTTTCTTTCAAGTAATATTCCGCTTCAAATCTAACGTCGTTTTAAATTAGAAGGGACATTTTACGAAAAAAACATTTATAGACGTTTCACGATCCGTATCGTTTTGTAAACCAGCAGGTTAAGTATTTCTGGATTAAAATTAAAGCAAAAATTTAAGAACTAACAAAATGAACTTTTGCGAAAGTGACTTTTTGCCACAGTCATTTTGCGAAAGACTACAAAATTACTGCCACAAAAATGTGACTTTCTTTCAAGTAATATTCCGCTTCAAATCTAACGTCGTTTTAAATTAGAAGGGACATTTTACGAAAAAAAACATTTATAGACGTTTCATGATCCCTATCGTTTTGTAAACCAGCAGGTTAAGTGTTTCTGGATTAAACTTAAAGCAAAAATTTAAGAACTAACAAAATGAACTTTTGCGAAAGTGACTTTTTGCCACAGTCATTTTGCGAAAAACTACAAAATTACTGCCACAAAAATGTGACTTTCTTTCAAGTAATATTCCGCTTCAAATCTAACGTCGTTTTAAATTAGAAGGGACATTTTACGAAAAAAACATTTATAGACGTTTCACGATCCGTATCGTTTTGTAAACCAGCAGGTTAAGTATTTCTGGATTAAACTTACAGCAAAAATTTAAGAACCAACAAAATGAACTTTTGCGAAAGTGACTTTTTGCCACATTCATTTTGCGAAAGACTACAAAATTACTGCCACAAAAATGTGACTTTCTTTCAAGTAATATTCCGCTTCAAATCTAACGTCGTTTTAAATTAGAAGGGACATTTTACGAAAAAAACATTTATAGACGTTTCACGATTCCTATCGTTTTGTAAACCAGCAGGTTAAGTGTTTCTGGATTAAACTTACAGCAAAAATTTAAGAACTAACAAAATGAACTTTTGCGAAAGTGACTTTTTGCCACAGTCATTTTGCGAAAGACTACAAAATTACTGCCACAAAAATGTGACTTTCTTTCAAGTAATATTCCGCTTCAAATCTAACGTCGTTTTAAATTAGAAGGGACATTTTACGAAAAAAACATTTATAGACGTTTCACGATCCGTATCGTTTTGTAAACCAGCAGGTTAAGTATTTCTGGATTAAAATTAAAGCAAAAATTTAAGAACTAACAAAATGAACTTTTGCGAAAGTGACTTTTTGCCACAGTCATTTTGCGAAAGACTACAAAATTACTGCCACAAAAATGTGACTTTCTTTCAAGTAATATTCCGCTTCAAATCTAACGTCGTTTTAAATTAGAAGGGACATTTTACGAAAAAAAACATTTATAGACGTTTCATGATCCCTATCGTTTTGTAAACCAGCAGGTTAAGTGTTTCTGGATTAAACTTAAAGCAAAAATTTAAGAACTAACAAAATGAACTTTTGCGAAAGTGACTTTTTGCCACAGTCATTTTGCGAAAGACTACAAAATTACTGCCACAAAAATGTGACTTTCTTTCAAGTAATATTCCGCTTCAAATCTAACGTCGTTTTAAATTAGAAGGGACATTTTACGAAAAAAACATTTATAGACGTTTCACGATTCCTATCGTTTTGTAAACCAGCAGGTTAAGTGTTTCTGGATTAAACTTAAAGCAAAAATTTAAGAACTAACAAAATGAACTTTTGCGAAAGTGACTTTTTGCCACAGTCATTTTGCGAAAGACTACAAAATTACTGCCACAAAAATGTGACTTTCTTTCAAGTAATATTCCGCTTCAAATCTAACGTCGTTTTAAATTAGAAGGGACATTTTACGAAAAAAAACATTTATAGACGTTTCATGATCCCTATCGTTTTGTAAACCAGCAGGTTAAGTGTTTCTGGATTAAACTTAAAGCAAAAATTTAAGAACTAACAAAATGAACTTTTGCGAAAGTGACTTTTTGCCAAAGTCATTTTGCGAAACACTACAAAATTACTGCCACAAAAATGTGACTTTCTTTCAAGTAATATTCCGCTTCAACTCTTACATCGTTTTAAATTAGAAGGGACATTTTACGAAACAATCATTTTTAGGCGTTTCACGATCCCTATCGTTTTCAAAATGACAAAAGCAGCAGGTTTTAAATGAAAAGGTCAAACTATAGCAGTCGATCTAACCGACGTGCAAAACGTTTTGTAAATATGTGGCCAAAACAAACTGCACTAAGTTGCTTGTGTACTAACTAGCAGAGCTCGGTAAACATGGAGTTTGCTGCTGCAGTTCTGTTGCAGCCGTTCGAATGGTCAGCAGGTCTGAATAGCGTAATGGTGTTTTATGCAACGGTTGTGTAAAGGCTGTTAGGCTTAGGTAGGGTACGTATTACACAGATTTTTCTAGATATATAGAACTAGGTTTTGCCCGCGACTTCGTCTGCGTGGACTTAGTAGCAGCAGTATAGCGCCTGGAAAAAATCTCACAGCAATAATTCAACTTGTGCATATTATTATTATGCACATGCACACAAATTAGCAGGCACTTCATTAATTATCTCAATTCCACCCCGCTTTTTACTTTCTTAAGGTGATGATGATGATGATTTTCGGGATAAAAACTATCCTATGTCCTTCTCAGGGACTCAACCTATCTCTATGCAAAATTACATCTAAATCGATTCAGCGGTTTAAGCGTGAAGAGGGAACACACAGACAGACAGACAGACAGACAGACAGACAGACAGACAGACAGACAGACAGACAGACAGACAGACTTTCGCATTTATAATATTAGTATGGATTCTATTTGAATCAGGCATTAATTAGGCAGACGGGAATTATCACGATAGTTTGTACAAGGCACGTACAAGGCACCAAAAACGTCACTTTTGACACTGACAGATCAGGCCGCGTAGCCAACATGCCATTCGTTAACGCTCCGAAGCGAACGAAACGCAACTGTCACTGTCACACTAATATGGAAGAGTGATAGAGAGACACAAAACGATTCGATGGCGAAGCGATAGCGTTTGTCACCTTGGCTAGGCCGGCAGTATCGATATCGGAATCAGATCGAATAACTAAAACTTGAATTGGCCCGTTCAACTCCTGCGGTCAAAAAGTGTTTTAAACGGGTTTGAGGGGCCCTGTCCCAAGTATTTTTTTGCTAATGTTTAATAATCCAATAAATAAATAATAATAATTAACCTCGCAAAAAGCTAAGGGTTAAAAAAAACCACATGTATACTCTGGAAGTGGTAGTATTCTGAATTTCTCATTCACTTAACATTTCGCACAACCCCCCTTCCCGGGCACCCTTGAAATGAGCCTGACGCATTTGAAACAACGCCGCCGATTTTAATCTGCTTGAATAATATACCTATAAATCTATTTCATTATCAAAAGAGGGTCGAAAGTAAGTACCTTACCACGAGTTTCTCTAAAATGTAGGTATATTTATTTGCTAGCTTGTTGAGTCCCACTGCTCGGCAAAGAAGGTCTCCCTCTCTTTTTTCCACGCATCTCTGGGAAATAATGTATAAAATATCTAATACTTATCAAATATACGTCTTTATCATGTACGATAAGTGTGGGGAGTACTAATAAACGCGTTGGAAGTAGAAAAAAATAGTTTTTTTCTGTACTTTTTAGGGTACCCAAAGGGTAAAACGGGACCCTATTACTAAAACTCCGCTGTCTATCTGTCCGTCTGTCACCACTGTCACCAGGCTGTATCTCATGAACCGTGATAGTTAGTTAGACAGTTGAAATTTTCACAGATGATGTCTTTCTGTTGCCGTTATAACAACAAATACTAAAAAAACAGAATAAAATAAATATTTAAGGGGGCTCCCATACAACGAACGGTTGTCTATCGTAGGATACATAAGATGTTTAACTTATTTTTTGTATTTTAAGGTCTAGGGTAAGAGAAATAGGGCTGGGTTTTGTCCGGCCGACTCTAATAACTGTTATAATAAATAAAAAATATTTTGCGTTACTTTTAGGGTAAAGAGAAATAGGGCCGGATTTGTTTGGCCGACTCTGATATCTATGTAAAATAAATGTATTTTGAGAGGACTTGTATGTGTGCAATGTGTGCATGGAGTTTAGTTCAGCTAGATTAAACATACTACTGACCCACTGTTTATAATTAAACGAGGTGTTTGATTTAAGCTTTCCCGCCGAAACTAGACTTCAAGATTGTACAGCAGTTGACATCCGAATGTCACCCTAATTCGTCGTTTGATTTAAATTCTCGACAGTTACAATCGACTCGTCTCAAAGTTTCTCGAATTCACGAACCTTAACTAAACCTCGTAGTAAGCGCTCTGAGGGTCTACCGCGAACACCAAAGCTCGCAAATTGCAGGCATCTCTCTCTGCCACTCTAATTACGCCTGAATTGGAGTAAAAGAGAAAGATGCCCACAATTTGCGATGTTTGTTCTTTGCGGTAAACCCTGTGAAAGGTTATTCTTGTCAACGAGAATCGTTAGGGATTTCCGATCCTTCCCTATCTAACGGGCAGAGATAAAGAAACAGATGATTTCGTAGCTTTTTATATTAAGAGTGGATGGAACGGATGATTGAAAATAGAATGAGTAAAGAAATAAAATTATTATGAATTCAAAATGCAACCCCCTTATTTATTAAACTTTAAGGGGCCCACTGTCTATCAGTCCGCCGGACGATATTGATTTGTCAGTTAGAACAAAAATTTGACAGTTCCGAAAGGAATAAAACAAAATATAACTAATTAAGGCGTGTAAAGTTTCAGGAATAAGGCCAATAAGGGAGTAAATTTATAGTTATAGTGGAGATTTATATTCAAATGGGGCATTTTCTATGAAAAGGGACCTTATTGTCGATGGCGCTTACGCCGCACAGCGTCGCGCGGCATAGTATTTATATCGGAGCATCGTTAATAATGGCGTAAGCGCCATCGACAATAAGGTCCCTTTTTATAGAAAATACCACAAATGTGTAAATTATCGCACTTAAACTATCGTGAGACATATTTCAAAATATTTATCAGCACGGTTTTTACTCACTATTATTTTTAGTCGCTTTAGATTTTTTTGATTTTTAGTGCACGACGTACAACCGCCGCGGACACTCGTGCCTGAGGATGGATTCCCAAAGAATCCGAAACATGTCGCCAAAAGCGACTAAAAATAATAGTGAGTAAAAACCGTACTGATAAATATTTTGAATGTGTAAATTCCTAATGAAATTAGGACAATTAGTACCTACACAATTTTTCATGGAACTAAAACCAGTCTTGCCAAATCTCTTACAATTAGGCTCACTAATTAATAGTGTAGTGATAGAATTAGCAGGTAAATAGATTAGGCTTAATCTTAGACATGGTAAACTAGAGTCAACACGGGTTCTGTCCAATTAGGCCGTAATCTAGACTCGGACGGGGCTAGGTAAATAGCCTTTAAGGTTGCAGCATACATATATGTTTACATATAAATTTAAAATTAAGAACTGGCTAACTACGTTGAGCTACCATGACACTGAAAATATTTTAAGACCCATTATTTGATTCTGACATTTATTTATTAACTAACTAGTTGTAAATGTTGTAATCCACCCAATATGTTGACATAATGTAATTTATTTGCTTCACAATATCTTGACATAGTTTAATTTATTCTATAATTGTTGAATTGCTTTCGATTATTCAAATATAATATAATATTAAACCTCATCTGGATAAATACCTATATGTATACTTGAAAATACTATTAATTATTTTTCCTATTGCATGCGTGTTGCTTTCTGTAAATTCTTGTAAGGGACTCGGCAGGACAGGCTCAGCCTAGTGTCAGAGTCACTGTGAAAAATTTGTTAACAATGTTTTCTGGCAATAAATATTTTTGTATTTTGTATTTTTTTTGTATAATTAGCTCAGCACGTCTAGCACACAATCGAATTCGCAAATGAGTCTCAGCACTCCTAGTAGGTATTTAAACATCAACTCTATTAGTATATTGTTAACCAAGGGATGAAAGGCATCTATTTTTGACATTTTCACCAAGAGTTCGCGTCAGAATGGGTCTTTCACCCGAGTTAAACACTACTTTTCATTTCAAATGCGAAGAAAATAAAGTTAACAATATTAGAATGGAAATTATAAAACAAATCCATTTTGAACCGAATTTTCATTGCTTTTCTTTAAAAAAGTTGAATAAAAAAAACGTAGGTATGTGCAAAGTAAAACGTCTGAGACAAATTTGATTATAAAGATTCCGCTATCCGTCTGTCCGTCTGTCTGTCACCAGGCTGTATCTCATGAACCGTGATAGCTAGACGGTTGAAATTTTCACAGATGATGTATTTCTGTTGCCGCTATAACAACAAATACTAAAAACAGAATAAAATAAATATTTAACTGTGGCTCCCATACAACAAACGTGAGTCCGACTCGCACTTGGCCGGTTTTTTCTTATATACGAGAACTGCTGATGCGTGCGAGCCGCACTGTCTTGTTAAAGTCGTATCATAACCATATCAATACTAAAACAAATTGTAAAATCTTACCACTCAGGTTGATATGTGAGCGTGAACCCGAAATCACACACGATCGGACAGTGTACACTGTACATAGATAAGCCTAGGCGTCTGTAAACGACCCAGATGATGTGAAGAGGAACACTTACTGCTTACGAGACGACTCCGATCATGGTTGTTCAAACTACCTCTCTCAATTAGCTCTCAGGTGACTGACGTAGCTAATTTTTCCATCGAAAAATCCGTACATTAGGTGCCAGTCAGCGCCTCTCCAACGTATTTATTGTAAATAATGCTCAAAATTACTGCTTACGAGACGATTCTGAGGGCCTACTGCAAACTGAAATTCGCAAATTGCGGGCATCATTCTTTGTCAAATAGCCGGGTACAGTGGCTCACTCAATCTAAGTCCAACATGATAGAGGCGATATTGGGGCGACTGAGCCACTGTTCGAGCTGAGCCACTGTTTCCTACACTACCCTATGTATTTATCAACATAAATAGGTACCAATGCATATCTCCGACAAGTATCCATAGTAGGTACAAGCAAATAAATCTTTGATCAAAGCAATAAAAAGCAATTTAAAACGCGTGAAGTATAGTGTAAAAGCAGATTTCTTTGAGAACAAGAAGCGTGTTTGTTCGGGACGCTTTGAGACTGATTTTGTCGCCTCAGCTTTGGCTTGGGTTCTTTGTCTTAGGATTCTTTGGTTTTTTTAATGGACAAGTAAAAGTAAACATATCTAGAATATGCAAAAAATTGTAAAGGACCACGTCAGCTTGAGAAGAGTATTGGGGATTCTTAGTCAATTTTTGCGTGATAATTCTAAGAAAAAATGGTAAGACAAGATTTTGATACTATCCTGTTTATCTACTAACTTCCTAAGCATGTTTATAAATAGATGTTTATGTTTTCTTAATAATCAAAATTATTTTTCTCCAGGCAACAAAGACCCATTATTGCATCTGACATCAAAACGATATCTAAATGATGTCAGTTAATTATCATCGAATTGTTCTGACACTCAATAGCTAGGTCGAAACATGAAACATCTCACTGCAATATTGTCTAGTCTTGAAACCAGTCATATAGGTAGCAAAATGACGTAAAATGACGTCAGCGACGTCATAATGACGGCATTATTACGTCATTATGACGTCGCTGACGTCATTTGACGTCATTTTGCTACCATACCCTCTGTAACTAAGACTGTATTCATCTTCTAAGGAGTTACATAGGTCTTTGATTAAAACCAACAAAAATAATCAAAAATATTTATTGCACTTTATTATCACAATAGTATCATAATAATTATTACAAAAATATTGGCACTCAGTCAAACATACACTTAATTGAGTTTTTTTATTTTATATGATACAGTAATTTATTCTTATTCAGTTCTTATTTCTAATAGTTAAAACTTACGCGCACTAAACTAACTAATACTGAGAAAGATCACATAAGTAAATCTATATTTTCGCAGCCCGTTTTATGTTTTTTATTTAATGTCTTAATCAATTCTAGGTTAAATAAAAATTACATTCGGATGACGACTGCAGCAACATTACTGTTGCGATTTTACTGTTATGGCCTTGACGCTGGCGCTGTCATTGTATTTTTTTTTATATAAAATGAGTGACATTTATTGCAGAATTACTGCAGCGATTAGAACATTTAAACTATATAATACTCTTCATCAAGGAAATTGTCAGTGTCATCACCCGCTTTATCCTCCTAAGGCCCAGCCATACAAATGAAAAAAAAAAAAAAAAAAAATTTGCCACTGAAATTTGAACCTATAGTGCAGGGAATAGGGTTGATTTTTATTTGTTTGAAAATTTAACGAAACAAAAGAAGCAATTATTCCAAGTGAATATGGTTTAAATTTCATTGAACTGAAGAAGTAGGTACTATGGGTAGGACCTTGGGCCTCCGGGGGGCATGGTGGAAGAATGAATGCGCGAGACCATGATGCCCCCATGCAACGTCTGAGAGGGTGACGCCGCAGGGGATGTTAGTGCGTATTTAATTCTCCTCCCCATCCTCTGGTTAGAGGAGGTACGGGAGGAGCGAGTCCCACATACTTCCCCCCCAATGAGCTTCCCCAGCCCGAGGGTGAGATGCGTAAATGCATTTACCCCTGTGTCAAAAAAAAGGACCTTGGGCCTTAGGAGGTTATTACTGCAGCAATAACGTTGCAATAATTAAGGTACCGTTCGGATTCAGACTACACCAGCTTTACTGCTGCAGTATTGCAGCGCGACATTACTGACAACTGCATTGCTGCATTGTCAAAAATCCAGGCAGTAACATTGATTTTGACATTTACGGCAGTAATGCAGTCGGCAGTAACTGGTGCTGGTATAGTCTGAATCCGAATGTCACGCCTATGGACAAATGCGCCTAACCTAGATGCAACAGATAGTAAATCGCTCCCGTTCCTCCTCTTACCTCCACCTCTTAACCATTTACTTTCTGTTGTACCTATGGTAGGCGCAGTTTGCTCGTATGGACGCATTTTGCCCGACTGAATAAGAAGAATTATGTTGTTTTTGCAAATGGCCAACACCTCAGAGCAGTGATTTTTATTAACAATCATAATACATATTATGATAAGATTAAAGTCTCGTTTTAATTTAAGAGTATGTCACATTAAATATGATTATGATAATGAATACGACGACGATGATGTGACGATGAACGCGTTGCTGAGTGGAGACCACTTCAGCTTCACATCTCTTTTTCTGTTTTATTTACTTCTTCCTTGAACTTCTTATCTGTCTTATTTGTATTTTTGTCTGAATAATTGATTTATATTCTATTCTTTTATATGCAGGAGTGTCCCAACGGAACGATGAACGCGTTGCTGAGTGGAGACCACTTCAGCTTCACATCTCTTTTTCTGTTTTATTTACTTCCTTGAATTTCTTATCTGTCTTATTTGTATTGTTGTCTGAATAATTGATTTATATTCTATTCTTTTATATGCAGGAGTGTCCCAACGGAACGATGAACGCGTTGCTGAGTGGAGACCACTTCAGCTTCACATCTCTTTTTCTGTTTTATTTACTTCCTTGAATTTCTTATCTGTCTTATTTGTATTGTTATCTAAATTATTTATTTTTTATCTATTCTTTTCTATTCTAAATTTATAGATCATAGGGCCAGGCCAGACCCTTTGACTTTGATAAATTATAACGAACTATTGGATCACACGTTTTCAACATCCTCTACACGCATTTTACTTAATTACCTAAATGATTTAATTAATATTTAAAACTTATAAATAAGTCATTTATCAGCACAAATACTGAAAGCCTATATTCTATTATAAATATTAATTCGACAAAGGCACTTAAAGTACCACAGATCAACATAAGTAAACTAAATATTAAAATGGTTAATTTAACCATTCTATAGCATAACTAAAGCTTAACACTCAAAGCACAGAATAGTACAAGCAGTACTTGTAGCTCATGGAGCTCCAATGTGGTACGGACTATAATATTATCTGCGCCTTGTGTGCGGTTCACAACTAAAAATGCTTTACGTTTAAGGCAAGTCCATTCCATCAAATTTAAAGAACCATTCTAAGAAAATATTGCAACCTTCAATTGATATAATTAGGTTTGCGTTAATAGATACGAATACCTACTGAGAAACCAAGTTGAAATCTAGCTTTTTCATCAGTTCTCAAAACTTCTGTCTTCAAATCATACGTTTCAAAAGTACTATCATTAACTTTGCCTTTTCTCTTCTCAGTAATATTCCCTGTGTCTTATAACAATAACATTCTATAACAAATCTCTTAGAATAAATGTCATCACAACCGTGTCCTAACCGGCAGTGGTGATTCTCTTACGTTGGTATCATAAGCATCAAAATGTCTGCTACTCGTCGTTGCAAAAGCAGCCGGACTTGGCTCTTCCTTTGGCTGTGTTTTTACAGTTGTTATAGCAATCTTAGCTGGACTTAAAAACGCCTTTTTAATATCTACTGTCGGCGCAGCATCTTTACTACTACTCGTTGCAAAAATTGGATCTGGCTGTTCTTTTTCTCGTCGTTTTACAGCAGGGCTAGGAATCTTGGCAGGGCTTGTTTCTTTTAAATCTTCGGCTAATGTGACGTCAGTTTTTTCACTGGAGTCCTTTTCTGGAGTTTTGGCTTTCTCGTTGCTGTAGGTGCGTTTTTTTCCTGGAAAATTCAGATGTAAAGGTATAATGAACAGTGTTAAGTAATGCTTAGTGTCAATAAAAACACATTTCTATTTATTTTACTACTGTAAATAAAATTCCCTTCAGAATATTTATAATTTTTTATTTAATTTATTTATTTGGGATCCCATCTTGTTTTTCGGTTTAACAGGTATCTCTATATCTACCATCCTCCTATCCGTTACTATTTGGACCACAACACATAATTGAAAGCGCAAAGAGGGACAGGAATAACTCAATGAAATGATACTTTTACCTATTATAAACACTGTGATTTTAGACAATGCTTAAAATATTCAATAGTTATATACCTGGCATCTTATTATAAATGGTAGCAACAAGTGGATGCAAGAGACGCTCATCGAAGACATCCGCATCAGTACTGGTGATGGCTCCGATGATGCAACCGATGATGACGCAGGTGAATGTGCCGATGACCGCGTACCACATGTAGGACACGGAGTACATGCGGTGGAGAGCCGTGGTGCTGGGGAAGATAACGGGAATATAAGAAAAGGACAAAAACAGGGGACCATTATAAAAACCAACACCGGCTCAGCACATATCGTGCTACTCTGGACAGCGAGTCACAATTTGCATGGAGATAAATGTTATAAAATGAGAAAATAGAAATATACGTAAGAATAAAGATCTTAATGTAACGACATTCCACGATTAGACCCACTTCTCGATTTCCGATTGATACATATGTAAATCGAATGATAATGCAATATTATGATGACATGGAGCTGATCTGATGATGCAGACATGGTGGTCATGGGAACTCTGTGAGTGATAAAATAACGCAAACGAATTGTCTTTGGGGTTGATCCGGGTCTTGATGAGTAATAGTTGCCTGTAGAAAGAAAAGTACAGTCAGCGATTAAAGCTTGTACCAAAAATGAAATTTTTGCCAATAACGTTTTCAACTTACAACGCAGACTCCTGGGGAACGTACACGCGACTCGTGTTCATGTTTTGCAGCAGGTGTTCCAGCTGCATCAGCGTCTGGTTCACTCCGACTGGTAGTGGTTTGTGGAACACGTTCATCGTTCCGTTGGGACACTCCTGCAACATCGTCATTCATTATCATATTCAATGTGACATACTCTTAAATTAAATCGAGACTTTTTAATCTTATCATAATATTTGTTATAAATGAAATTAATGTAATATAGGAAGGAAAAATTGATTGAAGTCCTCCAGTGGTTGTAAAACGACAAATTAAAATATTCTCATAGAAAGTAATTTAATTTGTTCTTAGGGTTATCATAATATTAATTATATCTGACTCGTAAACTTTGTATTTTTTTTTTCTTTTGACGTCTTTTAAATAAAGTTGACAGGAAACTAATTTTACCCCCTTATTCATAAAACTTTACAAGCCTCAAATTAGTTAAATTATTCTTACAAAAACATATGGTAAATGACAGATTAAGACAAACGATTAATAATTTATCAATTTAATTTAGCGGATTGACTTTTTTCACTTTTGTCGACCTGTCTTCATAATTAAAAATCACAGTTATACCTAGTGAAAAAAAAAACAAGTAAAATATGAGAGCAAATACAAAACACCTGACTTGTGTAGGATGTTTTGCAATATGGAGGTATGCAGAATATTTTATACAAATTGATAATTATAAAAATAAATTCAAAAATATTTCATTCGATTTTCGTCCTTTATAGCAATATAATATAAGTTTAATTTACCTAGAGGTTGTCTTGATTACTATAATATATCAAGGAAATTCAAAGACGTCAAAAGACAAAGGATAAATGCAATTTATGTACCTGCTTGTTAAGTTTCGAGGATTATTAAGCCAAAAGGCTATTTTAATGATTTGAATCTTTAGAAGAATCTGATTATGTTCCATCTTTATTTTGAGAATGCAACCGACAAATCTTCTAACTGTATTTTTTTATTTTAGGCATGTGGTGTTAATTTGCGTTGTTAGGTTAATCTTTTCTTTCAGAAGAAAACTCTTAAAGCGATGGTATGAATATTTTCTTATAAAATATAAAGGTATAATAAAATCTCACTCACATCAACAGACAACGGCAGCATAGCCACACTGGTATCCACATATAGCAATCGTCCAGCAGCCATCCACGTGGTTATAAAATGTGCTGCGATCATGCCCCACAAGGCTCCTTTGCCGTTGGCGATAGGGCACAGTGTGGCGAGGACGAAGACCCCGAGTAGGGCTCCTGAGGTGGCGGAGGTGACGAGCATGGAGCCCTCGATGACACCACCGACCATGCCCACGCAGAGGGATAGGCACATGATTATGATGGCTAGAAAGAGGTAAGATTCTTCAAATTTTTTGAGAGCTTAACAACTATAAATAAGCTATAAACATTTTCATCAACGTCTATTTAAAATAACGAGAAAGGTATTATCGTTCACGAAGTCAAAAGGTTGCCTCACACAACGAGAACTTATAATTGTATTGTTCTTGGCGCTGTACATAACTATGTATGATAGGCACTCAACAACTTTAAGTATCATTGCTAATAAGGACTTACCATAGATCACTCCAATGATCTTGATCACAGTAAGCTGCTGCTTATCAGAGATGCCTTGGAATGCTGGTGCAGCAGACACAAAGTCTTCCCACGTCACCGTAGCCAAAGAGTTCACATTGGATACCAGGAAGCTGAAAGTGTGTGAAGAGATTTTTAGTAACAAACCTTCTTGAATGAGAGTAATTACCCAAATTACACATTCTTGGTGATTGCGGGATTATAGTTCATAGGTAAAGTATGAACTTCATTGTGATCCTGCGATTAATCTGTGATTGATCGCTATAAACTATAAAAGAAGCAGTTCTCAATAGCAGTAGTTATAGGGATCGATATCTCTGAAAAGATTTAAGGAATTCACTACGTTGGACCTGCTTCACAGTACAAATAACTTTTAGAAATTGCAAATGATGAAGCAGCAGCTCTTCAAGCAGATGACATTCCAGCTTCTTACTGTTACTTCCTTGGTTTTGTCAGAATTTGTTTAACTGTTTACAATTGAAACTGGACTCGACCCACACTTACCTCAAAGCTCCGTTGAACAAGCTTCCCAGAAACAGTCCCAGCATCCCAGGCAGGAATCCAAACTGATCCTGCACGTAGAACGGTAGGACCTCATCAGGAGCTGCGATTCTGCCGGACGTCAGAGGGTCGCAGTATCTGTAGACAGCGTAGAGCGCCATACCTAGAATGTTATAATAATATTATGGGATCTGTAAATTAATTATTTTATATCTGTGAATAGTATAACCCGCAAGGTGGATGGTAAGAGACCAAAATGACCTAGTGCTAGGCTCTGATTCGAGTGTCAAAAGAACCACGGAAGACAGCTAAGATCGAAGCTACTTCTCTGGTCTATAAAAGTATTATCAGCGTCGTTGCTAAAACCAAGCTTCTCTCTTCTAATTTTTCGAAGGAAATTTAGAGTCAAGCAGATTCTTTACATCCATTTACATTTTCCTTCCACAAGACACAAACTTTTTTCTTTGGATAACGGATAAGCGCAGTTAAATTTAATGTCCTACCTACTTACCTTCACTGTATACGTATAGGTACCTACAGTCGTCTCATTTGTCGTTTCTCTCATAACAGAATGGTCTTGATCTTTAACTGTTATCTCAACAATTGGAACCAAGCTTATTTAAATCACTTTACTTGGTCTGTTTAACTTATACAGTAGGTGTGCCATTACAAAATGTTGACATACCAACAACCCAAGACATGCTGAAGAGAACCCCCACAGCCGGGACATTAGCTAGCAGGGTTCTCCGGACTCGAGCTTCACTATTCATGGAACAGTAGCGCTGGACGAAGGTCTGTTGACAGCCATAGATAGAGAGAGACATGAAGAGTTGGCCCACGATGGCGGAGAGGGTGTCTACGCGGATGGTTGGATCCCAATGGAATCTAAAAAAAAATTGGTACGGTGGAATATATTTTTAATGCTAATAGTCACACACCTTATATTCTTCATTTTCCTCGTGTTTTGTCCCGGCTTTTTGCCACGCGTGATGGGAGCTTAAATTATGATTGTATTTTACTATGTTTGTAGTTTGGTAACCACAAATTATTTAAGTTTGCTGCTTGAAAATGCACATTCAGTTAAAAGGTTTACCATAATTATTATGTATGGTCAAATTTTTTCGTGTCCACACTTTATAATATTAGTAGAGAGTCTATTTATGCTTAAAAGAGAGATAAAAACGTTAACTAGTCCCTATAAATCAACAAAAAGCAACAGGATAATGAAGCTACTTACTTGAAGAACTGTAGCCTTCCTCCGTCTATGTTGTCTTCTAGAACCTTCTGCGGGCCGCCGGCGCGGATGGTCGCTTGGATTATGAAGGCGCCGCTCACTATTATCATTGTCATGGTTTGTATCACGTCGGCCCTGGAAACATTGAAGTAAACATGTTTAGAATTTAATAATAATCATGCAGCATGAATTTGAGAGAAAGTGCCAAAGAAAAATGAAAGGTCTGCATGAGAAGAAGTCAGATAATATTTATCAATGAGCGCTGCATGTAAAGATCATTCAGCAAAAGCTACCGCTGGAATGAAAACTTTCCTCTTAGTTTCCTTTGCCTTATCCCAATGGAATGAAAACTTTCCACGATCAAAATTAAACAATCACTTAAGCCTTAGAACCCAAACTCACTTGATAGCAACAGCTGCGAGTAGTCCTAATAGATTAAATACTATTGACACTATTACAACCGCAGTAAGCGCCGCAGCGGATGCCTAACCTAATGAGCAACGACGGCATAAAGAGCAACCGTTGGAGCAAAGATAGATATAACTCCCTAATAGATGGATACAGTCTAAGGAAAAAACGTACCTCGAAAATCAACAAAAATTTGATTCTCGTTCAGAGGGCGCTACTAGCTTTGGCCTACTGTCGTATAGATGCCGTTGACGGTTTCGTTTGTTATTTAACAATTTTAACGCATATCAGTGAAAGAACATGGGTCAAAATCATAAAAATAATTAATGCAAATAAAAAAATCATTTATCCATATTTAAATACATTTTATCGTATTTTTATAAATCTTCATTTTTAGTTTTAAAGTGTGTCGACAGATGGTAGTGAATTTACTGGGGTTACAAAATTTACTATGACAGTACCGCTCTAGTATAAGTTACTCTATGGTTGGAGTGAACAAAAATAAACCTTTATCTCAATCCTTAAAGCTCAAACTCACTTGATAGCAGCCGAGAGTCCCCCAAGCAGGTTAAATACGATCCCAACCGCCGTGAGCGCAGCAGCTGATGCCCAATGAGGCAGTGCTAGTACCGCGTGAAGGGCAACCGTGGGAGTATATACTGTCACAGCGAGGTTCAAGAGTTGGCGGATGAGGAACGTGGCTGCGGCCAGTCGGCGGACCCAGGCGCAGTGGAATCGCATCTGGAAGTAATACAAAAAGCCTTTAGATGATGTGAGAACTAGCAATCTTCATTGTATAGTGGTATTTTATTTGTCGGAACGAATTTATGGTACCGAAGTACCACCTAAGTTAGGTACCATGATAGGTACCATTATTGAAACCAGGGGATCTATCTTTGGACCAGTGCACAGATATTGTGAGCGTTTGTGTCGTGAGACAATAAACATTAAACGTAAACGGGTAGTTTCAAACCGCAAGCGTAGCGAGTGGTTCCAAAAGTGAAATCTTCAGCGTTGCGAGGTTTTTAAGCCACGAGAGTTAAACAAATTTTGATACTGTGTGAAAATATTTTTCACCACACCAACGCGAGGATACTAACTGTAAATCATTACAAACAAAATCAAACGAAATAAAAACGAAATGAACGTTATGAAATATTTACCATTCAAAATTATAATTTAAAAGTTAATTCTACCAGTCAATATAAGGAAACAACAACTCAAAACTTGCATCAAATTACTTTGCCACTTATTTATTTATACGAACTGGTCTACCGCGTATTAATTTCATTGTTTTTACCTTAAGTTTTGACGTTCAAAACGCGAGAGTTTAAAGTGTTATACTTTGCCACTCTTGTGGATGAAATGGAACTTTCTCATCAGATTTTGAACAATCAAGAGTCTTTACGAGATGGCGTAGTGAAAAATTAATCAATCCCTTGCGATTATTGGCGCGCGTGAAATGCATTGCGAATCTTGTCAAGGTCGGTCGTATCATAACATTAACAAAATATGCAAATCAAATTAACATTATATTAATTAAAATCGGCCTCCAAGGCGATGAATTTTTTAATTTTTCCTTAATTTAGAGAAGTAAATAAATAAATAAATAAATAAATATTAATATTTAACAAGCAGAAACGTCTGCGAACGATGCTATTAAGCTTAGAATAAATATAAAAGTGGAAAAATTACTGCCTACTTGAACTCACGGCTTCTGGAATCTCTAATTTAGAATGGGATAGCACATCGTAACTGGTGAATTTCCAATTTCCAATATGACTTGGAACTCCGGTGGCCGTTTAAGAAGTGTAACACTCTTACGGTTGATGTCGCTAGGGTCCCCTAGACCTATATAGTGGGAAGATTTGCTGACTATGGATGAGGTCTTGGTGGCTCAGTTGGCAGAGCGCTGGAGTATCGATCCAGAGGCCGTGAGTTCAAGACAAGTCTCACCCAAGGCAGTAATTTTTCCACTTTTATATTTAAATAAATACTTCGAGAAGGCTGGAAGACCGGGAAGCTCTTGCTTCGCAGGCAGCGTCACTACCGACTGGACTAGGGGGACAACAAAAAAATCTTTAAAAATCACCTGTAAGTATTCGTACACGGAGTTGGTCTGGAGTCTGTAGTAGACCGGCACGAAGACCCAGCAGACGAGGGGGAAGGCCAGGATCATCCCGTACAGGGTCTCCCACATCGCGGACCCTCGGTACACCAGCTCTGATGGAAAACCTAGAACAACATAATATAATTGTTGTTTAATCATTTTTTAGGGTTCCGTACCCAAAGGGTAAAACGGGACCCTATTACTAAGACTTCTCTGTCCGTCTGTCTGTCTGTCGCCAGGCTGTATCTCATGAACCGTGACCGAAACAGTTGAAATTTTCACAGATTATGTATTTCTGTTCAAAAACAGAATAACATAAATATTTAAGTGGGGCTCCCATACAACAAACGTGTTTTTTTTTGCCATTTTTTGCGGAATGGTACGGAGCCCTTCGTGCGCGAGTCCGACTCGCACTTGGCCGTTAAACACTTGCCCCCTTATTTATAAAACTTTACGGGCATGATTTAGTTAAATTGTTTCATCCCTTTCTTACAAATACATAAGTGAAAATGACAGATAAACAGACAAACGATTCATAGCTACTAATTCAGGCCACTAATTCATTTATGAATAACGCCATGAAGGATTACACGTGTATAAGTAATTTATTAAATTCAGTTAATATGCATCTTCACTTGTTTAAACACGTCCGTTTTTTATTTTTACCTATGTGGCTTAAAAGAAACAAACTTCAGCGGAACTTTAAATTTAGACCTCATTAAGAACTATATAGAGTTGACAATTCAGTAAGTCGTCATAGAAAATTGTTATTATTAGTGCTCACATCAGAAAGATTAAATCCGTAACATGCAGAAAATTAATTTCGTTCGAACTGACATTCTTTTGCGCACTTGATTCGGTGTTAAAAAACAGGTATGCGGATAATTATGCAGAAAAATAAGCAGATAAATTAGTCATATGATATGAGGTTCGTATCATTTACGTATACAGACAGCGAATTATTAAATACTAGCTTTTGCCGGCGACTTCGTCTGCGTCAAATCAGTAACAGCAGCTAGAGTAAGTATAGCGCCTGGATAAAGTGTAATAGCAATTATTCAATTTGAGCATAAGCTTAATTGTTTACATCAGTTATCAGGCAATTAATTAACCCTCTCAATTCCACCCCCCTTTTCACTCTCTTTAGGAATGATTTCTGACATAAAACTAAAATATCTCTATGCCAAATTTCAACTAAATCAGTTCAGCGGTTTAATCGTGAAGAGGTAACAGACAGACAGACAGACACACTTTCGCAATTATAATATTAGTAAGGAAAGGATGTAACATTTTGATTTTTACTATCGAACATGGAAAGGTAGCCTATTGAGACGTGAAGACTTCTACATAAGTGTTTTGAATGATTCACGGTTAGTAAAAAAAAAGAAAAAAGGAAAAGGAGGAGGAGGAGGTAGGTTAGGAAAGGATAATCACGGTCTATATCCCGGTCAATATAAGTCTAGTGAGACTTCAACACTTAGTATATTCTAAGATAAACATCTGTTTTCTTCAATTCACTCACTTCACTTATAAAATAATTACGCGTTCCCAAGAAAATCTATTTATGTCCCAAGAAAATAATATAATAATCTAAATCAAGCCCATAAAACCACCTATGTGAAAAATTTCCCTAATTTGAATTTCCAGTTAAACTTCAAAATGGCGAAGTGGTTTTGAGAATATTTTTGTGTTTTGCTCATTAATGTTGTTTAACACAACTGGTACAATTTGGAGGAGGCTTTCACCGCACAAGGCGGCCCTTACACCTAAAATATTAATAAAAATAACTTGAAGTAAGACATATTCTAACACTACTAACAAATGAAAACTAATAATTCAAAGAGAACAAAATGACGTGTGTATAAATTGTAAGGGATAAATAAAGTTTAAAATAAAATAAATAAATAAATAATCTAACATTGATAGCTTTATTAATTTATTGTATTAGGCAGTAAACTAAAACGTGATGGAGCTAATAAGGAATTGATTGATTGCTTACGACATGCTTACGACTACAGTTCGGTTCGTATGTATCTTGTAAACATGGTGTTTTCTGGATCACGTGGCCGGCTAGGTGGGGTTTCAAGGGTTTCTAATCCTCGACTAATTTTCATTCATTTGCTTTTCGGTCACGTGTAGGTTTTATGGTATGCGTACAGCTAAGGAGGCATTTACGTAGGCCATTGAAATGGTACTCTATTGTTTCACATAAAGTTTTAAGTCATAATGTATTGATAATTTTAAAACTAACACGGGTTACACGGGACTTAATCGCGTACAAACTTACGTTTATTTATGGCCTGACGTTTCGAACGTGACGTTACGTTCGTGGTCACAGGCAGACACAACGACACGAACGACGACGACGAACGTCACGTCACGTGACGTAACGACTAATAAGAATCTGACAATCATTATGATTATGACTTTCAATAATTATGTCATACAAACGGTCCATTGAAATGCATAAAAAATGCATTTGTTTAAAAATTGGGTTTTATCGATCATCTAAACTACCAACGGTACGAACGTAATGACCGACATCTTCAATAATTCAAATAATGGCTGTAGACTCTAGTTCCTCATAACGTGAAATAAGAATTGAAACGCCGATTTGCAACACAATTATATTATTAATAAATTAGACGCGTATACATGACATGTTATTTCTTTGAAGGATATTGCAAAAGTAAAAAGCTTGACAATGGCCGCGCTTATATAGGTCGCAGGAAACCCGTAGCGCGCGATGTGTGCAGCGCAGCGCCATCTACCATGAAATTGAGTATGCTTTCTTGCTTGCCGCAACATACTCCCGCCTAAAGAATAGCAGAATCCTTTCTTCTCACATCTGGTAGTGGACAGAGCTTCGAAATCGAGCGGGTTAGCACTCCAGTTGCTGTGCGGACTTCGTAGACTCGTGTCACGTTGTCTTGTCCAGGGTGTTTCTGTACAACTCTACCTAGTAGCCATTTACTAGGAGGTAATCTATGATCCTTAATTAGTATGAGGTCTCCGACGTTAAACTCTTGTTTTCTGATTTTCCACTTCGGTCTCTCTTGTAATCTTGTTAGAAATTCAGTTTGCCATTTTCTCCAAAATATTTGTAGCATTTTCTGAATGTTTTGCCATCTTGATAATGAATTTGTCTTATGTTGTGTTAAATCTCTCTCCGGGATGGTGACTAACGGTTCTCCGACAAGAAAATGTGCTGGTGTCAGCGGCTCTAGGTCATCAGGATGATCGCTCAGTGGTGATAAAGGTCTTGAGTTCAGACAAGCCTCGACCTGGTTCAAAAGAGTTGTAAATTCTTCGAAGGTAGGTGTAGCGTCTCCGAGAGTTCTCTTAAGATGAAACTTGATACTCTTGACTCCGGCCTCCCACAATCCGCCATGGTTTGGTGATCCAGGAGGGATGAACTTCCACTTGGTGCCTTCTGTATCTAGTAGGGCTTCTAGTTCAACAGGGATTGTTGACTTGCCAAGTCTCCAAGTCTCTAGTATTTCTTTGCTCGAGGAAATGAAGTTAGTCCCGTGGTCACTCCACATCTCCTTGACGAATCCTCTTCGTGATGTAAATCTTCTAAATGCTGCCATGAACGCTTCCATAGACATGTTGCTCACACATTCTATATGTATTGCTTTAGTTACCATGCAGATGAAGATGCTTATATATGCTTTGAAAGTCTTTGTTCCTCGTCCAGGGCTCATGCGCACGTTTACTGGACCTGCGAAATCTACACCAGTTGTAAGGAACGCTCTTGACGGCTTCACTCGTATCTCAGGTAAGTCACCCATCAGTTGAGTTACTGTCTTTGCTTTTTGTTTAGCACAAGGAAAGCAATTTCTCACGTATGTTTTTATAGTGTTTCCTGCGTCAATCAGCCAGTATCTTCCTCTAAGATATGTAGTCATCAGTTGAGGGCCTCCATGCAACGTCTTCTTGTGTGCGTCGTTAAGTAAAAGTGGTATCAGTACGTTGTTCTTGGACAGGATAATTGGATGTTTGCTCAGGAACTCTAAATCTGCATGTTTCAATCTTCCTCCAACTCTCAGGATTTGTTTGTCATCGAGAAAAGGCGTAAATGACAGTAAACGACTTCTTTTCTTCAATGTTGTGTGATTTCTTAGAGCTTCGATTTCTTGTGGAAATTCTAGTTGTTGAGAAAGCTTGATACATGTTGTAAGTGCTTCTTCTCGCTCATCATGAGTTACATATTGAGGTAAGTTTTCTTTTACATGTTTGTTTTTTAAGATAAGCCATCTTCTACAGTAGGCTATGACTGAGATGAGTTTTCTCAATGATGAATATCTCTTTGAAATTGTAAGTATGAAATCTTCTGTCTTCTGAGTCTTCTCTGACAAGGTAGTAGTTGCGCATTTGATAGATTTTCTTGTTTCTAGATCTGTATCTTCTACTTCATAGTGTTCTCTTCTCCATTCTCTTTGATGTAAAAATGTTGGGCCTTGAAACCATAGTGTATGTTCTTTTAATTTCTCAGGTGTGACTCCTCTCGATGCTGGATCTGCAGGGTTTTCTTTTGTGTTCACGTACGACCATGTTGTATCTATGTTGTTGTTGATTGCAATGACTCGGTTTTTCACAAATGTTGTCCACTTCAGCGGGTCTCCGAGAATCCAGGCTAAGGTTACTTTTGAATCTGAATAAGCGTATGTATGGTTGTGCTCGATTCTCATAGCTGTAGCGACGTGTTTCAGTAGTTGGCTCAGTAGCAGTGCTGCACTCAGTTCAAGACGGGGCAAAGTGAGTTGTTTTTTCAACGGTGAGATTTTTGTTTTTGCCATGATGAGTGATATTTTGACTTCTCCGTCTGGTTGGATTACTTTGCTGTAGACTACTGCTGCGTAGGCTGACATTGATGCATCAGCAAAGCCATGCAGTTCTACTAACTCGCTGTTGTTGGTCGTTCCGATCCATCTCTCAAGCTTCACGTCTGACAGGTGCTCTATGCCTCTGCAGAAAGTCTTCCACTCTGTCTTCAAGTCTTCAGGTAACTCTGTGTCCCATGATAATTCTCTTGACCAGGTCTTCTGTAGAAATATTTTCGCCATGGCTACAGATGGTGCTAGCCAACCCATTGGATCAAACAGGGAAGCGATGACTGTTAAGACGTTTCTCTTTGTTACTCGCTGCTCAGATAAAGTGTTGATTTTGTTTGTTACTAAGAGGGTATCTTCGTTTGAGTTCCAAGTGATTCCTAATGTTTTGATTGTCTCTTTTTTGTTGATGTCTATCTCAGAATTCTTCGCTCTCTTCTCTGGTTCTATTGTGTTTATGAATTCTTTGCTGTTTGAAGACCATTTTTGTAACTCGAAGCCTCCTCTTCTTAGTACTTCTGTCAGTTGACGTTTAGCCTCTACTGCGGTTTCTATTGTATTTCCCCCTGACAGTACATCATCCATGTAGAAAGAATGGTTGATGATTTCTCGAGCTTGTGCATAATCTTCTGTGTTTGCCTCATCGATTGCTATCTGTCTCAGGGTTTTGATTGCTAAGAATGGTGCACATGCTGTTCCGAAGGTTACAGTTAGCATTCTATACTCTCTTATGTCTTCATCAGGGCTGAATCTCCAAAGTATTCTCTGAAAGTCTGTGTCTTCTCTTCTTACAAGGATCTGCCGGTACATTTTGATGACATCGGCGACAAAGCAGACTTTATGCGTTCTCCATCTCATAAGAATGTCTCGAAGATCTCCCAGAAGTGACGGACCAATTAGCAGTTCTGAGTTGAGGCTTACTCCGTTGGCTCCTCTGCATGAAGCGTCATAAACTACCCGAAGCTTAGTAGTGTCTCTATCTTCACGGATCACAGGATGATGTGACAGGTATACTCTTCTGTCTGGCTCTCTCATAGGTTCATCTCTTTCAACTAATTCCATATGTTGTAACATTATGTACTCTCTCATGACCTCATTGTAGGATTCTCTCAATTTTGTGTTTGCTTCTAATCTTCTCTCAGTGCTCATGAATCTTCTCAGTGCGATTTCTCTAGAATTCTCTGGTAAAGTAGGTTTGTCACACTTGAATGGAAGTGATACGATGTATCTTCCGTTTGTATCTCTTGCTACTGTATCTTGATAAATGTTCTCAGCTCGAAGTTCTTGTGGGGTGAGAGTGTCGTTTTCCTCTGACTCTAATCTCTCTGTCTCCCAAAATTTTTCTACCATCTTCTCTAATGTTATGTTCAGATGCATGCTTTTGAACTCTCTCATGTGGTTGTTGTTCAACTGACCTCCTGACAGGATGTATCCCAAGCGAGTTTGTTGTGCTATGGGAGTACCTGGTTCTCCTTTAATCACTCCGTTCATCAAAATGTCTGTGTAGATGTGAACTCCAAGTAGTAGATCAATGTTGCTTGGTGTATGGTAAGTTGGGTCTGCAAGTGACAAGTATTGCAGATGACTCCATTTCTGTGGACTGATTGGGACTTCAGGCATAATGTCGGTGACATCTTGAACAATGTAGGCTGTGCAGTTGACTTTGAAGTTGTCATTGAACCTTGAGTAAACTTCTATATCTGTAGCGGACTTGATTCTTGTTGACATATGACCCACTCCGGTAACTAATCCATCAGCTGGTTTTCTTCGCAGCTGTAATTGTTTGACAGTTGCTTCACTTATAAATGATTCTTGTGAACAGGGATCAATGAGTGCTCGTAGAACTTGTATACCATGGCCAGTCTTAATGTTTACTAGTGCGGTAGCCATGAGCGCAGTATGACTCTGAGTGATAAGGTAGTTTCTTATTTTTGGTGTATCTGAAGGTTTTGTAGTAGTCTCTTCTCTCAAATTTGTAGCGGTTTCTCTCGATGTAGATTGTATTGGATTTTCTCTCTTCTCAGTTGGTTGGTTTTCAAAATGAAGTAAAGAATGATGTCTTTTTTGGCAATGATGACAAGATACTCTGGATTTACAATTTTTCACATTATGTTTTGATGACATGCAGTTAAAGCAAAGTCTTTCCTTTTGGACATGTTGAACTCTGTTGTTGACATCTAGGTTTGCAAATTCTTTGCATAGATAGGTGAAGTGGTTTTGTTTGCAGTAGGAACACTGTATTGTAGTTGTAGCGGGGCTTGTTAGAAAGGATCTCTGTCTCACGATAGCTCTCTCTCTGTCCTTCGAATAGGTTGTAGATGGAACCATTTCTAACACTCTGAAACGTGTCTCTAAGAAGGTTGTAAACTTCTCTAGTTTCGGCAACTCTTGTACAGGTAGCGCTTTTATCTCCTCTTCCCACTGTTTGCGCGTCTCGTCATCCAATTTGTTGAGTATAATGTGAATCACGATAGTATCCCACTCATTAATCTTTACGTCGTTGTTTTTAAGGCTGTTCAGGCATTCTTGGGTAGTATCGAGTAGCTCTCTGATAGATCTAGATGTGCCGTTGTACACTTTCTTTTGATTCATAAATCTATTCAAGATGGTATTTACTATCATGCGTTTGTTGTTGTACCTCTTGTCTAAAGTTTCCCATGCAACATCATAGTTTTTCTCGGTTATTTGCAGATGCTTCAATAATTGTTCAGCTTCACCGGTGACACTTGATTTCAGGTAATGAAGTTTTTGTACCTTGCTCAGCGATGTTTTATTATGAACGAGCGACGTGTACAGGTCTCTAAATGACGTCCATTCTTGATAATCTCCAGAGAATTGGGGCAGGATCACTTTTGGAAGCTTCACCTCTTGCGTAGAATGCTTGTTTACTTCCGACGTTGACTTGTATTGCGGTTGCGATTGCGGTTGCTCACTCAAAGTTTCGGATTTGTTGAATAGCTCGATAGTATCCGATAACTCTCCTTTAATCACAAAATACTCTTCTTCTCCATTGGAGTACAAGTCGGTTGTGAAGTAATTATGCTCCTTTTTCTGAGCCGTAGTTGCATATTTCAAGATTTGGAAATGGTTTGTTTGAAATTTCTGCCAATACTCGTTCAATGTATCAATTCTAGCTTGTACATAGCCTTTCGTAATACGTGATTTTCCTTGCTTCTTGAAGTTTATCCCGATCTTTCTTATTAATTCGTAAGTAATTTCTTGTTCCGACACGTAAGTATCCATTTTGTAGGTTATGTAGTAAAATCTTACGAAATATCTTGAATCTTCACTCTTTTGGCTTGAAAAACACTAAATGTTCGTAGCTTTGCTCGTTTTTACACGTTTTCTTCAAAATTATTACGAATCTCGATGTATTTTCACAGTTTTATGTCCATTGTTTACACCGAAGCGCCGACTATTTTTACGAAAATCACTCAATTATTGTTCTCGCGGTACTCGATATGGTTATTTATTGTATTTATGCACTGAAACCTCGTAAATATTATTCATTCATCGTTTATTTCTCGTATTTTTAGTATTTTTTTCATCATTGTTCGTATTTTGTTTTTTCACTCTTGTTCCTTCTTCATTTATTTTGTTCTAGAATGTTCGATGCGTGACGTCTATAATCTCTCAAAATTATTCTTATTTCACTGCGATTGTTCGTTTTTCACCACTAATTCACTATATTTCCGGCTCTAATGGACCACTTTGTAGACTCTAGTTCCTCATAACGTGAAATAAGAATTGAAACGCCGATTTGCAACACAATTATATTATTAATAAATTAGACGCGTATACATGACATGTTATTTCTTTGAAGGATATTGCAAAAGTAAAAAGCTTGACAATGGCCGCGCTTATATAGGTCGCAGGAAACCCGTAGCGCGCGATGTGTGCAGCGCAGCGCCATCTACCATGAAATTGAGTATGCTTTCTTGCTTGCCGCAACAATGGCTTCCATCAAATTTATGACGATTTCGTCAATGTCAAAAGTATGCTCAATATGCTCATTGAGCATGACGTTGTTTGGTAGTTGCTTTATATAAAGTGATAGCTGGACATTACCAATAGCTACAATGAATAGGGTAGTAAATGACATGTTGAATTTTATAACTAAATAGATAGAAAATGAGCAATTTGTCACAATAAATTGGAAACTTAAAAAATACATGGGAATAATAAAAATACAAGACTCTTTCGAAAAAAAAACTTTTTTTTAACTTTCTAATAGGGAAAAAAGGTTACCATTCGATTCCTTAAATTTAATTAAAAAATATTGTAATGCAACAATATACATACACGCAACATTTCACCGACAAAATTGCAATTTCCTTGTTTTCCATACACCGAAACGGCTTCAAAGCAAAGCGGCTTCTAGGCAAAGTGACGCAGTGACGTCACAATGTGTTGCCATTTGTGTTAGAGTATTTGCTCAATAAAGTGGCGATGCCAGACCTTGACCTTCATTTGTGACTTTTGTATTGCACAATGTATGGGACAATGGGTCCCATCAAACATCTGATCCTCAAAACAAACGTGATCGACTGATACCATTAATTTTTTTTGTCAAGTACCCAATTGTTGACTACCTATGGAATGAATAATCGAGTTTCAAGACTTATTCTTCATTAGCTGGACACTTCTTAGTTCATTGCATATTAAGCTATTAATGAGCGGTATTCGACATGCGTTAAGTGACGTCTCGTGTTGAACTTCAGTTGAACGGAAGAAATCGTGTGTTGTCGAATAGGTAAATTCGCTGACAGCAAATGAACATTTCCACACTAGAGGTGGGGCGTTTTACTGGAATAGATTTTGGAACAGGTATTTCTTAATGGACGATCTTTAGTTTTGTCGAGTATTTAAAAGCACGGACTTTAATTGTTGAAATATAACAAATATGAAATTTCCAACACCTCGTACAGCCATTCTTACCTTTACTTTAAGTAAAATATTTTTTTGTTAACTGACAGTCTGTCAGTGTGTCTGTTGGAACAAAAAATAATGGAGGTAATTTTTACGTTGTTAATATGTCAGTTGATTAATGGACTTGACTCAAAACGTCACGATACGTCAGATCCCTACTAATAAAAAGTCGATATTTGCATAAATAACCCTTATTTGTAAGACGCTTAAGCACGGGAAGCACGTAAATTGCCTATTGGGGGTCGTACTCGTAAAACTGGTATTTTTATAGAAACGTACTTTTGGTACGCACTTTGCCTACGTGTCCCGGCTCTAGTCAGGATTCTAGTTGTCAAATGCATGAAATGATCTCAAAAGTAGACTTTTTTGTCGATGGGTATGGCCGCCATATATAGATTTATCACATTCAAAAGGGGATTCTACGGCATAGAGTAAACTGCAATTTTATTTTTCCATACTATTTTGATTCCTCTACTGGACGCAAGATGGAGTTATAGTCAACTTTCGATCATGGCGTCATAAAAATAAACCGCAAGAACATGACATGCAGTTGCGTGGGTGTAGATCTATCATGAAAACGAACATGTGACAATAATCTATGATTTAAAAAAATACTTGACAATTAACATAAAGTAATACATATACTACGAAATGTCAAAAAGAAAACAGATTTATTATTATAAATATACAAATTATATAGGTATAAATTTTGATTTTTAAACCAATGGTTGTGGGTCCTAACCCCGGCTCGGTTCTTGTAACTTGTGTGCAAAATACCAATTGCTTTTCGGTTAAGTAAAATATCACGAGGAAGACGGACCAATCACAATCAGGTATATTTTTCCCCTCTGGGTTAGATGGCAGTGAGACAGGGCGAGATAGTGAAGAATGCGGCAAAATAAGCATTTATTGTGTTGTTAGTAGTTAGTAGACTAGTTTTTTTCTAAAAATGAAAACTGACGCAACAGCAAGCTCATAGCTATGAGCCGGAGTCTGTTAGGTGCAGGCTTAAGGGCTAATCCCGTGTGAAGCGGAGCGTCGGCTACATAACTGCTGGTTGCATCTGCGTACCAACACCAACCTCTTCCAACTCATGTTTACCTCAGCTCCTTTGATTAATAAATTAAGGTAAAATTCTTAAGAACACTTGCCTGTGCTATACTCTAAATTGGACGCTATGACTAATTAGTTTTTATGCAACGTGACGTGGGGTTTTTAATGTTGAATTTTCAATGGCATATAGGACAGCCGGTCGTATATTGACTCAGAAATTTATATTTTCTCAGTTTGAATGAACAGCAAACTGGAGACTGAGATTTTATTATTATAGGACATTCTTACACAGATTGGATTGACTGAGTCCCACGGTAAGCCCAAGTATGCTTGCATTATGGGTACTCAGACAACGATATATATATATATATACATGTATACAAATGTATATGTGTATATATGTATACAAATACTTAAATACATAGAAAACACCCATTACTCAGGAACAAATATCAAATATGCTCATCACACAAATATTAAATGCCCTTACCGGGATTCGAACCCAGGACCATCGGCTTAACAGGCAGGGTCACTACCCACTAGGCCAGACCGGTCCTCGTTATTAATTTTAAACTTATTATTTTAGGTGTTCTTAAGAAAAACAGTCTTAACAGACATTGACAGAAAATTGGGATAACCCTAATACCAGGTGCGTCGGACTACGCAAAATGGAGGATTCCATACCTACTTCTTCTACCATGTAGATATATCCATATGACAAACAAAGCAACAAAAAAGCCAAACAAAAATACCGTATCTTCGCAGCACTACACTTCAGTCCTTTTTATTAGAAAAGTAATATGTTTAGGTACCTATACCGGCTATACCTATACCTATATGCAAGTAATTTTGTTCTGTGAAACTTATTAGTAGATTGTGTCACAAGGGAGCAAAATGACATATTTATGGCGAGGGCGTACAATTGAATCCTAAACGAAGAATAATAGAATCCCGAGAGTAGCGAGGGATTCTATTATAGAATCCTGAGCGTAGTGAGGGATTCAAGTGTGTTACGCCCAAGATGGAAATAATTTTGCTGCCATGTGACACATATTGCTTTTCACATCACCTATGAGGTAATTATAATGTTTAAAAATATTATTTAAGCTAAAAAAATAATGCGCAAAAAAATTTTGAAATAGTGTCCTAGAACAGAAAAGTGTTACTTTGATCCCTCCTAGCAGGGAAGAAAAGTGCCACTTTGATCCCTCCTAGCAGGGAAGAAAAAGCCCTTTTTCTAATTGGTGATGTGAAAAATAATATGTTGTGTTACGTGACTTACGAGTAGGTAACTTTGGCACAATAAAGCCTACATCCCAATAAGGCCTATTAGTTTACCCTCTTGGTTGGAAGATCAGATGGCAGCCGCTTTTGTAAAAACTAATGCCTACGCCAATTATTACGCTGTGACAAAATGCTGGTATAACGCGAGGAAGAAGAACTTAAAGAATATTTGGCTAAATAAATCCTTAATATTGTCTTCGGTTACCGCGATAGTTTACTCATGAAATAAAACTATGAAAACGGATTATATCGCGTATATCGAATTTATAATACATCCCGACGTATCGAACCCTTTACAGCGTTCGTGGTCAACAAAAAAACAATCAAATCTTGCAAGTTAAATTTGGCCCACTTCTCGGGTGTTCAATAAAGCTGAAAATTTGCATACAATACAATATTATTATGGTACCATCGAGCTGATCTGATGATAGAGACAGGAGGTGGTCATTGGTGGCCAAATTTTATTATTTTTAGGATATTTGTTTATTTTTATTTGTACTTTTGACATGAAATCATTATTAATATGAATAACAATATTGTGACATCTTTTTAATTCGTCAATTTTATTTTATTTAAAATTTTACTTAAGTATTTTAATAATATATTCATTATTCTAAGAACAAATTAAATTACTTTCTTGTGCAAATATTTTAATTTGTGTATTTTTTTTACAAGTAGTCACACTACTATTTAAACTATAAACGAAATAAATATCATATTCTTGGAAATTTCGACCCATGCCACCGAGCCCGGGTGGCCGAGCGGTTGAGGCGTCTGTCGCGTAAACGGAGGACGCTGGTTTGATTCTAGCCCCGGGCACTGGAGGCTTTGGTCATTTTTTCCTTTGTATATGATATTTATTTCGTTTAAATTCATTATTTTAATTTTAATTAATTTAAATTTTATTACAAATCTTGTCCAAAGTATTGTGTCGATTATTTATTATAATGTTTTATGGAATTTTTAAATTTCTGAAATAAAAAAAAATATTTATTGGAACTTTGTGATAAAACAACGCAAACTAATTGTGTTTGAAAAAATTTAAAGTAAAATACAGGCAGCGATAAAAGCTTGTACCAAAAATGAAAATTTTGGCAATCGAAATCGACACGAGTTCCTACTTTTCGCTCTTGTATCGTAATGTATTATTACAGTACATATGGTGCTACTTTTTCGCACTAGTGTGTAAAAGAGCACTTTTCGTGCATATGTCAAAAGTTTAAAGAGCCATACTGTATATACTGTAAAACATTGTACGATACACGTGCGAATAGGTAATTCGCAACTCGTGTCGAATTAAAACACTCCCTGCGGTCGTGTTTTAATTTATCGCCACTCGTTTCGAATTTCGTCTTTTCCGCACTTGTATCGTAAATAACTATTACAGTACATATGGTGCTACTTTACCACCCTAGTGCGGTAACTAGCACTATACGTGCGTATGTCGAAAATTTAAAGGGCCATAATTATGTCCTGTAAAACGTTGTACAATACACGTGCGAATTTCCTACCTTTCGCACTTGTAATAATTAGGCGAGTATAGTCGACGCCAACCTTAAAAAAGCAAAGGGGATTTTCCAGAGAGCATGATGAACTAAACTTGAAGTTGGCAGTCTACGTAGACGTTAGAGTCAAACCAACCAAAATTTGCAGCTGTCATTCAATTAAAATTTATATATGGCAATGTTTTAGCAGTCACTATATGGCATGTGTATTGTCAGAATCGTATTATGTATTTGTTGGATTACTTGTGTTTTGTGATAAATGGGGAAACCATGGTAAAACCCTATAAAAGCGGCGTGCGGGAGCTACTTTTCCACATGATAAACAATTTTACAATAATAAAAAATCAGCACGAGGTTATTCAAGCTTAAAAAACGCAATGTTTACAATATTTGGAGTTGATTACGGGTAAGTGGAATGAAACATCTTAATACTTGCACCATATGTAGACAATATTATATTGGTTTAGATACTTTAGATTAAGGTTTCACAGCAAATTGAACACACCTAATAGGTATAGGCATACTTACCTTATGAACTTCATCTTTAAGTTCCACATTGTTATGTTTTAAAGGATACATATAAGATGCCTGTTTAATTAAATACATGCCTTTAGAAAAGTGAATGAAACGACAAATTTCATATCTTTGGAAGGATTTCGAGGTTAGACCTAATCCGATTGTACTATAAAGACGTATGATATAGAATTCACCCATGTAGAAAACTTTGAGTGTGCATTTAATGTAACTTAAACTTTATATTGGCTCCGCTACCCTTGTTAGACTTATAAGCTTATTGGTAGCTTGCAAGACTTAGAGAGAGTGAGAGTTTAGTGTAGGAAATAAAAGTAGTGGACCCCTGCAGTAATTCCTCTGCCAGAAAAAACTTTACAGTATGATAAAGTATCAATAAATAAAGAGTATTGTATAAATTTCCAAAGAATAATATTAAGATGATTTAAGTAAATACCTAAAGTCTTAACTCGTTAATATCTTTTTACGGAAAAATGCTCCGTTCAAACTTTCTTCGCCGGACATATTCATGTAACGTATTGCAACAATATAAAAAAAAATATCCCAGCAGAAATACCAATATTAACAAAATATAATTTTTTGGCGTGTCTTGGACCGGAAAATTGCTCCGTCAAATTTTTTCACTGGAATGCAATTTTATTGCCGTTTTATACCTACAAAATGAAAATCTAAAAAAAAATCCATGTAACTATACTATTTTCAGAAATTGCCTTTTTACTCCCTGTGGAAAATTTCTCTATCCATTTTATTTATTGAATTAAGTTCACAGTTTTCTTACCATTCAATTATAAAAAAATCCAAAAAAATAACGAGCGTATTAAAAAGTAAACATATCAGGAGATTCGGTAGCAGTGTGGTAGGGAGCGGAGTGTACAAGCGGGGTGCGGGAGCGGTACCGGCCGCCGCCAGCGCACGCGCCACGCCTCGCCCGGCGGTGGCTTACTGTTTTCGTTTGTTATATTTATATTGTCTGCAGTCGTACGGGAGCAAAGTTCGTTATTAGGCCACCAAACGAAGGAAAATCGGGGGAAATAATGAATGTTAATTAAAATCAATTATATGGTAAGTTTTTTAATATTTTCGTAAATAACTCGTAAACGGTGGCCAATTAGTTGTTGAACGTAAATAATCTACATAAAATTTACTACAAAAAAGACTATGGATCCTTTTTGCTAGGATTAATATTAAAAAGATATTAAAGAGGGAATGTTAATTATAATCAATTCGGTTCCTTTTTTCAGGTTTTCGTAAATAATTTGTAAAGTGACCTATAGCAAAAAGAAATCTGATACATAAATAATTTACAGACAATTTCCTACAAGAAACAAGTGGTACATTTTTCGCTAGCATCAATATTTTAAAAAGATATTCAAGCGGGATAGTTAATTATTATCAATTTTAAAGTCCTTTTTTAGTTTTTCGTAAAAACCTCGTAAACGGGGGCCCATAGCAGAAAAGGTTCTGGTAAATAAACAATCTACATAAAATTTCCTACAAAAAACATTCCGAAAACTTTTCTCTAGGATCAATATTTAAAACGAAATTAAAGGAATAAAGTTAATTACAATCAATTCAGAGGTCACTTTTAAGTTTTTCGTAAATATCTCGTAAACGGTGGTCCATTGCAAAAAAATATACAAAAATAATTCACAAAATTTGCTACAAAAAAGGTATTTTACAGTTTTTAGCTACGATCAATATATAATGAGATAGTAAAGAGGGAACGTTCATTGTAATCAATTCTCAGGTCCCTTTTTTAGATTTTCGTAAAAAAATTGTGAAGTATGACTAATAGCAAAAAAAAAGCTTAAACATAAATAATTGGCATACAATTTCCTACAAGAAACATGTGGAACATTTTTCCCTAAGATCAACATTTATAAAACTATTAAAGTGGGAAAGTTAAATAATGTGTAGAATTGATTATAATTTAATTTCCCCTTTTAATACCTCATTAAATATTGATCCTAGCGAAAAAGTGTAATAAATCTTTTTTGTAAAAAATGTTATGTAAATTATTTGTGTATAACATTTTTTTTGCAATGGACCACCGTTTACGAGATATTTACGAAAAACTTAAAAAAGTGACCTGTGAATTGATTGTAATTAACTTTATTCCTTTAATTTCGTTTTGAATATTGATCCTAGAGAAAAGTTTTCGGAATTTTTTTGTAGGAAATTTTATGTAGATTGTTTATTTACCAGAACTTTTTCTGCTATGGGCCTCCGTTTACGAGGTTTTTACGAAAAACTAAAAAAGGACTTTAAAATTGATTTTATATTAAAGGAAAAAATGGAAAAAGTTACACTTCCGGCAGGATTTAAACCCGCAACCTCCGCAATCCGTGCGTTGCTCTTAACCAATTGGGCTACGGAAGCCTACCAGAACCTTGCAAATCTTTCCATTCCTTAACTTATGTATGTGTTTTGACGACCGGTCTGGCCTAGTGGGTAGTGATCCTGCCTGTGAAGCCGATGGTCTGGGTTCGAATCCCGGTAAGGGCATTTATTTGTGTGATGAGCACAAATATTTGTTCCTGAGTCATGGATGTTTTCTATGTATTTAAGTATTTGTATAAGTATTATATATATCGTTGTATATAACACAAGCCTCCTTGGGCTTACCGTGGGACTTAGTCAATTTGTGTAAGAATGTCCCTATAATATTTATTATTTATTATTATTTATGTATACACGCCTTTACTTAAAATTGATGATAATGAACTATCCCGCTTTCATATATTTTTAAAATATTGATCCTAGCTAAAAGTGTTTCACATGTTCCTTGTAGAAAATTTTGTGTAAATTATTTGTGTATATTTTTTTTTGCTATAGCTCATACTTTACAAATTATTTACGAAAAACTGAAAAAAAAAGGAACCTAAGAATTGATTATAATTAACATTCCCTCTTTAATATATTTTTAAATATTAATCCTAGCAAAAAGTATGCAGTCTTTTTTGTAGTAAATTTTATGTAGATTATTTACGTCCAACAACATTTTTTGCTATTGGCCATCGTTTACGAGTTATTTACGAAAATATAAAAAAACCATAGAATTGATTTTAATTAACTTTCTCGTTTAATATCTTTTTAAATATTGATCGTAGCGAAAAAGTGTATTAAATCTTTCTTGTAGGCAATTTTATGTAGATTATTTATGTACTAGAACATTTTTTGTTATGGGCCACCGTTCACGAGTTATTTACGAAAAACTAAAACACCAGCCAATGCGAGTCGGACTCGCGCACCGAGGGTTCCGTACTTTTTTTAGTATTTGTTGTTATAGCGACAACAGAAATACATAATCTGGGAAATTTTCAACTGTCTAGCTATCACGGTTCATGAGATACAGCCTGGTGACAGACAGACGGACATACAGGTTGGGTACGGAACCCTAAAAAGGGACCTTTACACCTCCCTCTACCCGTTAGCTTCACCCCCATCCATCAGTACTTTTAGTATGTTGTTTCAGGCACCTTTATCTACAACTATGCCAAAATACGCTTACACACGAATTATTTCAACTGAATGGCAATTTTTGGGCTTCGTTTGCCCTATATATGAAACTACGTAAGTATATATTATTCGGTACAAAGAAAACGCAAATAAGTTTTTGGCAAAAATTTCATTTTTGGTACAATCTTTTATCGCTGACTGTAATTTTCTTTCCACAGGCAACTAATACTTATTGAGATAATTCTAAAAACCCCAAACACAATTAGGTTGCATTGTTTTATCACAGAGTTCCTATGGCCACCTCTTGTATCTATCATCAGATCAGTTCGATGGTACCATAATATTGCATTGTCACCCGACTTACATATGTGTGCACATTTTAAGTTTCATCGGAAACCGGAAAGTGGGTCAAATTTAACTTTGACCCGTACAAACATAGTTACATAACTACATACATATTTACTTACGTTCATTGCAAGTTAAATAAAAGCTTGTAAAAATCACTAAATGTAGTGTAAAGAATCACACACCAGTGACAACGACAACTCCCTTCTTAAGTGCGGGCTGCGAGTCACGCGGTCGGGTCGGGAGTCGGGACGCTAATCTGCTACAGGAAGACGGTACATTATTGCGTAACCGCGGGATGGATTTATCTTCGCTTCCAAAATTTCGGTGTTCTGGATGATACATCTTTTGGATATTTTCGATTAAAGTGTATACGTGACTACTTAGTATATATTTAAAAAGAAATCAGGCTGAGAAATTCTCCACTCAGTTTTTAAAAGTTCTAAAAAAATACATAAATTTGGGTATGCATTTTTTTTGGATTTTCTAATCCACTACGCCAAATTATATTCTAAGATCATATAAGAAGAAAATAATGACAGAGCAATTTTCCAATGAAAATAAGAGTCTAAAAAAGGAATTATCATAAGAAAAATATTCTCATGTTTGACAAAAGTTTTAGATTTTTTTCTAGTATCACATACAGACAAAACTTCCGTAAGACACAGACATATTAAATATATTAGAAACGGGTCACTCACGTGTTTTAAGTCGAAAACGCTCGACATGATTCACTCCGTACCGAGGAACGTCATCAGGAGCTTGCGTCGACGGTGACGGACCGGCGCAGACTGCGGGCCGCAGCCCTCCGCGCCCGATGACTCGGCGCGGGCGCCGGTGGCGGCAGGGGGGCGAGAAACTACCCTCGTTTACGGCATTATTGTCAAATGATGGGTTGCACACAACATGACATTTGGTGTTGGGCCCGCAGTCTGCGCCGGTCCGTCACCGTCGACGCAAGCTCCTGATGAGCCTCCTCGGTACGGAGTAAAACATGTCGAGCGTTTTCGACTTAAAACACGTGAGTGACCCGTTATTAATATATTTAATATATCACATATTGATACAAATAACCTATGTGGTAAAATAATTTTGGACGTAGGAATTACTCGGTTCAGTATATAAACAAATTTGTATTTTTACGTATTAATACCTAACTTAGGACTGGAGTGTTTTTTTTTTAAATATTTATATGTTAGTTACGGCTCATACTAGGTATACAATAACCAAGCAAAATTTCATCGACAGAAATTAATGCATGGGTCTCCATACAACAACTACACCTATTTCCTACACTATTTGGGCTTAGAACTTTTTTTGTCTATAAATACTCAGTTACTGTTATTCTAAAACAAAAAAATGCATGTTTTCAAATATTGACAACGTCACGACATGACAACGCGTAACAACATCGTAACAATGAGTGGATCGTAAGTAATTGTTACTATATTTGTCATATATTTATTTTATAAGTAAGTATTTCATAAGTAAAAATGTTAATATATATCATATTACAGTCGTTCCCCAAAAAGTTCGGAAGGTACCGGCCGGTACGTAACCGGGAGCTGGCGGTGGGGTTCGTGACAACGGGGCTTGGGGGTCGCTCGTCGACCAAGGACGGGTGGTCTCGCGTAGCGCCCTTCCTCAACGGCCACCCTGGTGTCCATAAAAGTCCACAGGGCTGGGCTACTGTATGTATACTTAAATAATTGCCAATCGTTTACATATATCTTGAATACAATATCCATTATAATAATAATAATTTTTACACTTTCTAGCATTGGTCCAAGTATAAAAATCGCATCAGAAGCAAAATAAGAAACATTAAAATCTTGGCGACGGGGACGGGCGGAGGTCCGGCAACCAAACTGAGGTTGTCGTCCAATGAACAGCGGGTGCATCGTTTGTTGGGGCCACTATTTGGTGGCTCCATGCCAAATGTGCAGGTGCCCGTGTTCGGAGAGAGGGAGGTAAGAGCATTATTGTTTTATTAACATTAACATTGTGTACATG